>NC_060121.1:712904164-713207194 GCF_021461395.2 Schistocerca americana | reverse complement strand
ACGTAATCTTCGACGGTTGCAGTACACGAGGTCGGTATCAGGCGTGAACTGAATTTCGGGCCTGGTCCTAGCCCCTAAATATCTGCTTCCAGCCAATCAGGATTCAGTGTAGTGATACTTCCTGCAGGCCGTGGTTCGAGATCTCCCTGCTGGAAGTAGTGCTCGGAATGTCTGTTTCCATTTTCTTGTGTGTAAATAGCCGGTCTTTACCATGGTGCTTTTGGGTACGCCTTTGGGAATAGACCACCTCGTCCTCTGTGGTGTTATACGGGTTGCTGGCCCTCAGGGACTACCTTGGCTCCGGTATAACAGAAAAGGGAAATGTTAAGGCTCATTCTAGATAATAGTGGGAATCAGTGGAATGAAATTGAAAGAAGACAAGAACTTCTGGTCAGACGAGTATAGGATAATATCGAGTGTAGGGTAATACCAACAACACCGCAAAATGATGGAAAGGGAGTGGCATTCGTTATGAGTAGGAAGGTAGGGCAAGGGCTGTGTTAGTGTGAGCAGTTCATTGATTGGATTGGTCTCCTCAGAGTTAACAGTAAACCAATACTGACAAGACAGGCCCCAGACAGAAGATGAAGACATAGAGTGTATGGGGATAATAAACCGGTAATTCAGTACGTGAAGGAAGAAAATCGAAAATCCAAGGGGTTTTGTAGGGGAAGGAATTGAAGAGCGGGATACGGGAAAATATGTCTTTGATAGTAGGAATGATAAGGAGATGGACTAATTGAGTTCCGCAATAAATTTCAGCTGGTAATAGCGAATATTCTGTTCAAGAATCACAATAGGAGGAGGTACATTTCGTCAAGGGCAGGAGGTAAAAGAAGATCCCTGTTGGGTTACATCGTGGTCAGGAGAGGTTCCGAAATCAGATATTGGATCGTAAGGCGTAGCCAGTAGCAGGTATGTACTTAAATCACAATCTAGTACTGATGAAGACTGCAGTTTAAGAGATTAGCTAGGAAGAATCAGTGCGCAAAGAAGAAGGATACGGAGGTACCAAGGAATGAAGAGATACGCCTGAGGTTCTCTTACAGACATTGCGATGATGAATAGCACAGTGGTAGTTGAGGATAAAAGGAATGGGCATCTCGAAAAACGTCAATCACAGGAGTTGGGCAGAAAAGGTAAGTACAAGAT
This sequence comes from Schistocerca americana, assembly GCF_021461395.2. Taxonomy (NCBI): domain Eukaryota; kingdom Metazoa; phylum Arthropoda; class Insecta; order Orthoptera; family Acrididae; genus Schistocerca; species Schistocerca americana. The sequence continues at coordinate 713,206,042 of NC_060121.1, read as the reverse complement.
CGTAACTGCAAAGAAAACATGCGTAACAGAAGATATATTTCTGCTAATTGACGGATGAAAGAACAGCAGATATTTTCAGGGGAATGCAGAAATGCATGCAGAAAAACAAACCAACCTCTGGTGAAGCTAAAAGCATTAAGAGTGCAACGGCAACACCTCTGTTAAATGCAGAGAGAGTGGATAGGTGGAAAGAGTACATTGAAGGAATGGTCTCTGTGAGGGAGGAATAATCTCAAGGACTTGTCTCATGAGTTGATTGAAGAGCAAACAATAGTCGGGAGGTATGAGACAGAGGACCCAGCATCAGAAGAGTAGAGGAGCACCGGATGACGTAAAATCAAATAAGGCAGTCAAATGGTTACATAGTATAGACTGAAAGCAATTCGAAGGAAGACGAAACTAACGAGAAGAAGTATAAGTGGAAATACGAGAAACCTAACATCTGAACTGCGGATCAGAAAACACACAAAGTAAAGGAATTTTGCTATGAAAATAACTCATATGCAAGGAAGGAGGACATAAACAGCAGACCAGCACTGGCGAAATGGATATTCCTGGTTAAGGGAAGTCTACTAGTATCAAGCACATGTCTTAATTTGAATTAGAAACTTCTAGGTATATACAGTTCGAACGTAGCATTTCATGGTTTCGAAACATGGAGTGTGGGAAAACCAGAACCTAAGACAATCGAAGCTTCGCGATGTGGTACTACATTAGGTAGACTGATAACGTAAGGTAACGAATTATGAAAAAAATGTAACATTTTTCTATGAAACTTTTCGAAAGTTTCAATACTTTTTATGTATATTGTTTCCATTGCATTTAATTAAAAATTATTCACAGATTGATTACCAGTTTATGTAGCTCAGCTATCATCTTCATATAATATGTAATATTATAAATGCAGTTGCAGCGTGAAAGACTATTGCTTTATTTGATACAAAAATGCCTGCACAGCGTCATAAAAAGTGTTTATACATTGCTAGTGCATTTATAATACTCCACGTGATATGAAGATGGTAGTTAAGCTACCGTGAGCGGTTATCACTTTGCAAATAATTTTTAATTAAATGCGAGAGGCAATATATAGAAAGAATTTGGATGTTTTGGAAAGATTTATAGAAAGTTTTTAAAATTTTTATAATTGATTATCTCCTTATGATCACTTTCTCCTACTCCGACAATGTCTGATACATTCGATAAGGTAAGGAATGGAGAGGTTCTTCGCAGAAACTACGAGGTAAAGGATGTACGGAAAAGGCTGACGAGAAGAAAGGAGAGTATGTCTCAGGATGGCAAGACATTTTTTGCGATATCGGGGAATAGCTTCCGTGGCACTTAAGGGAACTGTAGAGGGCGAATACTTCGGAGGACGAGAATAGCTGAGGACCTAGCTTGTGCTTGCATCCTGAGATGAATAGGCTTTCATTCTCAAGTACTGCATGAACAGTCTGAGTATTAGCGTATCGATGTGTACACCTCCTTTCTCACCCCTACCCCTCTGATGGGCCAAAACATTATGACCACTGCCCGCCGCGAGACTGAATGCCTTCTCTTAGTGTTACGATTACGTGACTCGGTAAGGAAAGAATATAAGAGGAACGGAGACGAATGTGTAGCCGTTACAGCGAAGACACGGACTACAAATGCGGAAATCCATTGATATAGGCGATTTAGGCTACCGTGAGTTTGTTATTACCTTGAGCCTGGGAATGAGAACCTCTAAAACGGCGATGTTGGTCGGCTGTTCGCGTGATATTGTCGTGAGCAGCTGCGGAAAGAGACTGAAGGATGATGAAATACAGAATAGACTGCGTGGTATATTGGTCGTCTACGCCTCATCACGAAGCTTGGGGACCGGGGGATTACCTTCTGTGTAAAGTAGGGTAGGTAGTGAATTGTGGCAGCCCTGACGACAGAAATTAGTTATATACGGTGACTTCAATATAAATTTTATATGTGATGGCGGTAGAAAAAGGATGTTGGTAGATCTCCTAAATCCAAATGATCTGATCCAGGCTGTGATTTTTCCAACCAGGGTGCAGGGGTACAGTAGCACAGCCATGCACAATACTTTATTCATTCTTCATTGCAAGATGGGTATTCTGTTATTAAAAGGATGAATGGCCTTTCAGACCATGATGCACAAATTTTAACAGAAAAGGCTTTTGTACTAAAACAAATGTCACATATAATTGCAAACTATGTAGGAAAGTTAGTACAACAGCAATAGAGAATTTTTTAAACCTTGCCAAGGAACAAGAGTGGCAGGATGCTTATAGTGCCAATAATATAGATGATAAATATAATGCTTTCCGTAACTCATTCCTCACGCTCTTTGAGAGTTGCTTTCCATTAGAACGCTCTAAACGGGGTACTAGCCAGTTTGCTAACTAGTGAGCTAAGGTTATCATCTAGAACAAAGCGGGAATTATATCAAATTGTTAGAAGTAGTCACAATCAAGCTACAGTAGCACATAACAGACAGTATTGTAAGGTGCCTGAAAATGTTATTAGGAGGGCAAAGACTATGTGGTATGCACCCAATTGAATAGTGAATTCACATCATAAAATTAAAACCATCTGGTCAGTTATGAAGGAAGTGTCTGGTCAGTAGCATAAGATCGACGATATAAAGTCAATTCTGAGTAAAAATATTTCTGTTACTGATAAATCAGACATATTTACAGTACTTAACAATAATTTTCTGAGCAGTGCTGGTGAATTAAATAAAAAATTGGTTTGTACAGGGAATCATATAACTTTCTTGACAAATGCCTTTCGGCGAGTGATGTCTGAAACACTCCTCTGTGGTTGAGTCGATAATTAAATCACTAAAGACTAAGGATTCTCATGATTATGATGGAGTGCCTAGCGGAATATTTAAGTACTGTGCAGCATATTTTAGCCGTGTACTTAGCCATATTTGTAATTTTTCCTTTAGGAATGGTCGGTTTCCTTTACAATTAAAGTACTCAGTAGTCAAATCACTTTATAAAAAGGGAGAGGGGGATAATGTAGATGATTTTGGACCTGTTTCTGTGCCATCAGTGTTTGCTAAAGTTATTGAAAAGGCTGTGTATGTCAGGATAATTGATCATTTTATACAACAAGTTTTGCTATCAAATATACAGTTTGGCTTTAGAAGTCGTTTAACAACTGAAAATGCTATATTCTCTTTTCTCTGTGAGGTACTGGATGTGGTAAACAAAAGGCTTCGAAAGCTAGGAATACAGGGAGTACAGGGAATAGCTCACAGTTGTGTCATCTCTTACTTTAGCAACAGACAGCAAAAGTGGGGTACAGTCAAGTGGGGAGGGGAGGGCCTCAGGGATCAGTGTTGGGTCCACTCCTGTTCCTTATTTATATAAATGATATGCCCTCTAATATTATGGATAACTCTAAAATATTTTAGTGGTTGGTGATGACACTAACTTGATAATAAAGGAGGTTGCGTGCAACATTGGCTTGGTTTCAAATAGTGCAGTTCATGACCTATGTTCAAGGCTTGTAGAAAATAACCTAACGCTAAATCACAGTAAGACTCGTTTTTACAGTTTCTAACACACAATTCAACAAAACCTCTAGTCTTAATTTCACAGAATGGGCCTATGATTAGTGAAACTGAACAGTTCAGATTTCTAGGTGTTCAGATACACAGTAAACTGTCGTGGAAAGCCCTCATTCAGGATCTTGCTCAATGACTTAATGCTGCGGTTTTTATTATTCGAACGGTATCTGAAGTGAGCGACCGTTCGACACGAAAATTAGTCTACTTCTCTTATTTTCATTCGCTTATGCCATATGGTGTTATAATTTGAGTTAATTCTTCCCATTACAAAAGTATATTTTTGGCTCAGAAAAGTGCCGTTCAGGCAATAAGTGGTGTAAGTTCATGAACCTCTTGTCGATCCCTGTTCATGAGTCTGGGTATTTTGACATTCGCCTCTCAATATATATATTCCTTACTATCGTTTCTTATTAACAATATTAGCTTATTCCCAAGATCAAGCAGCTTTTACACAGTGGCTACTCGGCAGAAATCAAACCTGCATTTGGATCGGGCATCCTTAACTCTTGTCCAGAAAGGTGTGCAGTACACTGCTGCATCCATTTTCAATAAGCTACCAATCAAATTCGAAAATCTTAGCAGTAGTCCACGTGCTTTCAAATCGAAACTGAAGAGTTTCCTCATGGGTCACTCCTATTCTGTTGAGGAGTTCCTTGAAAAATTAAGCTGATTCTTATGTCATACTGTTCATTGCATTTACTGAGACTTGTGGCTTGACTCTTTTGTGTTCATAAAGACTTTATTTCTATGTGTTACTACTTTTATGTTGTAGTTTCATGTAGTGATACGATCCATGACCTTGGAGATTTGCTCCTCAGTTTGGTCCTACTGAACTTGATGTGTAAATAAAATAAATAATTACAATTCTCATGTAGGCACATGTGTTTTGGGGCTCACTGTTCAAAGGCCATTGTTGAAATTTAAGTTCTACAGCACACGACCTCTACTTGTTATCGTGTTAATGCAACGGTATCGTCAATAAGCTTTGCAGTGGGCGCAGCATCACTGAGCTTTCACTGTGGATCAATGGAGGAGAGTAATCTGTTCATATTAATTTCGCTTATTGTTACACGCTGTCATTCAGGCGAATGGCTACTTGAAACATGCACTGTACCGAAAATGCAGGCTGGTAAGAGCACAATTATGCGGTGGGTATGTTGAGGTCTGCGCCCATGGGACCTGTGATAGTAGTCGAAGGCACCACGACAACTGTGGACTAAGTGAACTTTATTGAGGACCAGGCGAATGTTTACTTCAAACATGCACCGCACGACAGATGCAGGCTAATGAGAGCACAATTATGCAGTGCGGTATGTTGAGATAGGCGTCCATGGGACCTTTGGTAGCAATCGAAGTACCATGACAGTCATGGTCCATGTCAACATTATTGAGGATCAACGGCGTCGCTTCATGCTTGGTGACATCTTCCAGAAGGATAAATGTCCATGTCACAAGGTCAGAATTGTGTTGCAGTGGTTTTAGGTTCATTATAGTGAACTCGCACTGATGTCTCGGCCAGCAAATACCCCTGATCTGTACCCATCGTAGCACATACTTGGCGTCAGCTACACACACACGCAAACTACAGCAAGTAATTTACGGAATTGCGTGACATGAATGTTGCCATATGATGTGCGTGCCTCTGGCGAGCTACCAAGGACACGTTGAATCCATGCCAAACAAACTGCTGTCGTTATGTTTTGACTCATCAGCGAATATATGTATACATACATTTTTATAACGTGTATGGTTTCAGCAGTATAGAAATAGTTACCACAGTTATTCGTTTCCTTCTAGTCAAAGTTGGCTGTTGGTGCACTATACAGGGGTAACCAGCAGTTTTGGCTTTTCCTGCTAGTGTATAACGTTACTCAAATCAAACGGCCTCATGATACTTGTGGGTGAATTAATGGCAGCAAAATCAGCGACAATCATTCGCAGTCTGACGAAAACAACTAGCACAAAAGATCCGAGAATTGGAATCATCGTGTGGGAGTGCATTTGAAATATATGGAATCACCTTGAAAAGTCAACACCACCAGATGAACATATATGGAAAATATCTGGAGTTTGCAACGTATGTCTGATTCCTTTGTGAGACCTAGTATGTGCATGACAACCTTCTGAAAAATAGTTCCATTTTGGTGAGCTTATGGATCTCAGTCTTCTTTATCGTACTTTACAATGAAGTAATATGAGAGAAAAACAAATTTACTTGTTAAGGGTTCTAATGCACAGTGCTTCTTTCTACAAATGGATGAAATGATCCTCGCCAACTGATAAAAAGTGTTTCTGATGTAGGAGAAACAAAGGCTTTTGAGAGACAAATATATGACATTTATGAATCATTAAGGATAATTTGTAATACTAACTTATGGTATTCAGGAATAGCATTCCTTCCCTATCACTACAATGTGAACTGGTATTTTCTTTTGTGTGTGTGTGTGTGTGTGTGTGTGTGTGTGTGTGTGTGTGTGTGTGTGTATGTGTGTCTTTGTATGCTAGATAGGGGGAGCACCACTAGTAGTTCTCTATGTGTGACAGTATGTTAATGCATGTGATGGATGGCAGACAGTTATGTATAACCAGACAAACGCTGCAGACACATTTAACTTTTCAAGCTTCGCTGATGAACGCAAGAGTGCCATACCGACTTTTATAATGTTACATGAAAATTGTTTCCCAAATAGATATGTACACTAGGTGATCAAAAGTATCTGGACACCGCCAAAACATACGTTTTCATATTAGGTGCATTGTGCTGCCACCTACTGCCACGTACTTCATATCAGCAACCTCAATAGTTATTAGATATAGTGAGAGAGCAGATTGGGGCGCTCCGCGTAACTCAATGGACTTCGACTAAGGACAGGTGTTTGGGTGTCACTTATGTCATACGTCTGTACGCGAGATTTACACACTCCTAAACATCCCTAGTCCACTGTTTCCGATGTGATAGTGAAGTGGAAACGTGGAGCTAAGCGTACAGCTCAAAAGCGATTTGGCTGATCTCGTGTGTTGACTGACCGAGACCATCGACTGTTCAAGAGTGTCATAATATGTAACAGGCACACATCTATCCATACCATCACTCGAATTCCAAACTGCATCAGGATCCACTGCAAGTACCATGAGAGGAGGGAAGTGAGAAAACTTTGATTTCATGGTCGAGCGACTGCTCATAAGCCACACATAACGCCAGTAAATGCCAAACGACACCTCGTTTCGTATAAGGAGCGTAAACTTTGGATGGTTGAACAGTGGAAAAACTTGTGTGGGGTGTTGAATCACGGTACACAACGTGGCGATCCGACGGCAGTGTGTGGGTATGGCGAATGCCCGGTGAACTTCATCTACCAGCGGGTGTAGCGCCAACAGTGAAATTCCGAGGCGATGGTGGTTTGGTGTGGTCGTGTTTTTCATGGAGAGTGAATGCATACCATTGTTGTGCGTATCACTATCGCAGCACAGGTCCACGTTGATGTTTTAAGCACCTTCTTGCTTATCACTATAGAAGAGAGATTCTGGAATGCCGATAGCATCTTTCAACACGATCGAGCACCTATTCATAATGCACGGCCTGCAGCGAAGTAGTTACACGACAATAACATCCCTGTAACGGACTGGCCTGCACAGAGCACTGACATGAATCCTACAGACAACCTATGGGATGTTCTGGCACGCTGACTTCGTGCCAGGCCTCATCGACCGACATCGATTCCTCTCCTCAGTGCAGCACTCCATGAAGACAGGCTGCCGTACCCCAAGAAACCGTCCAGCACATGATAACGTATGCTGTCATCAAGGCTAAGAGTGGGCCAACACCATATTTAATCCAGCACTACCGATGGAGGGCGCCACGAGCTTGTAAGTCATTTATAGCCAGGTGTCTGGGTACTTTGGATCACATAGTGTAGCTCATCGTCCCACTAGTGAGGTATCCAGCGCGAGTCACAGCATTCAGCAGAATCTTATGTAAAAGATGTCACAAATTCTATCAAAGCTTCTAGTGCAGTCTACAACTCATTCCTTTATCTCATTTCTGTCACATACACACATCAAAAAAAAAAAAAAAAAAATAGCATCACCCCAATTCCCAGAACTGCTGAAGATAGACGTTGACTGTGGATATTGCATCACAGAGACAGTCCCTTTGGCTGTTCAGATATGTCACTAAACCCGTCCAAAGATGTAAATAACCACGCTTGAGCAGTACCTATTTGACGGAAGGGGTCCGACAGCCGATCAGTTCCAGACATTCCGCAAGGAAGGAGGTACACGGCTCGTGTTGTCTTTATTTCAACCATGCCTAGACGGTCAATACCGCGGTTTGATCGTGTCGCTATTGACACTTTGGGCCAGCAAGGGCTCTCAACAAGGGAAGTGTCCAGGCGTCTCGGAGGAGATACAGAGAGACATGAACGGTCGATGATGTGCCTCGCTCAGGCGGCTGAAGGGCTACTACTGCAGTGGATGACCGCTACCTATGGATTATGGCTCGGAGGAACCCTGACAGCAACGCCACCATGTTGATTAGTGCTTTTCGTGCAGCCACAGGACGTCGTGTTAAGACAAATGCAAATAGGCTGCACGATGCGGAACTCAACTCCCGACGTCCATGGCGAGATCCCTCATTGCAACCACGACATTTTGCAGCCCGGTACAGATGGGCCCAACAATATACTGCATAGACCGCTCAGGATTGGCATCACGCTCTCTTCATCGATGAGTGTCGCATATGCCTTCAACCTTACAACCGTCGAGACATGTTTAGAGGTAACCCTGCCAGCCTGAATTCCTTAGACACCCTGTCCACGAGTGCAGCAAGGTGGAGGTTCCCTGCTTTTTTGGGGTGGCATTATGTGGGGCCGACGTACGCCGCTGGTGATCACGGAAGGCGCCGTAACGGCTGTACGGTACGTGAATGCCGTCCTCCAGCCGATAGTGCAACAATATCTGCAGAATATTAACGAGGTATTCGTCTTCATGGACGACAATTCGCGCCCCCATCGTGCGCACCCTGTGAATGACTTCCGTCAGGATAATGACATCGCTCGACTAGAGTGGCTAGCATGTTTTCTAGACATTAACCCTATCGGACATGCCTGGGATAGATGAAAAGGGTTCTTTATGGACGACGTGAGCCACCAACTTATACTAAAATGCAAAGTGGGCCAACCAAGGTCGCAAAACTGGCACACTGGAAAAATAACAAGTTGCACATTCATTAAAGATACATCAATGTTTAACAAAATTGTTGAATAAGAATGGCTAGTAATAACCAGTAATATATCTTACGGAAACGCTAATATTGAGAAAGTAGCCTCACTTAACTTTAGAGAGCAGCGTTAAGGCCCACAGCAGTGTTTGGAAGCAATAACGCTACGGCCGGCATAGGTTCACAAGCACGCGGTATATATTTATGTATAGTCCGACCGGCTTCACAATGCGCGGTCCTGACAAGAACCCATAACCACCGACGCCAGGATACGAGCAGATTTAACATATGGCCTGCAGCACAAACAGATTGCAATGAAAACAAGGTCAAATCACAGCCACACTGGAACATATTACAAGCATGCCCCTAAATTCTTATGGAGCGATACTTTAACATTACCCGTCTCCCAGTAAATTAGCAGGAAACTTAGAGATCACTTGCACATGTCTTAAGGCACTTTCAACATTAAATAAACGTACCAAATCCTGACGTGACAAATGATTAAACCATTACCTCTACCGCTGACGGGCGAGTACACAACGGCAACCAGTCCCCAAGCGGTCAATATGTCCTAAAACAAGTTAAAACTTGCAAGAAAACCACTTAAAACACACACCCCACAAATGTTGAGAAACAAAACGAGGAACATCAGCCTCCTTAAAATAGCCTCTGTGGAACCACGTTCAGAACCATCTCCGGCAGCTATCCACGCCACAGTAAGTTTCAAAAATCTTCTTAGTTAAGCACTGAATAACTTGGAGCTAGCAAATTACGAGCTGGGAAGCTGTTCAGCGTGAGACGACGAACACATCACAGTTTTGCACGTCAAGGCGCCCAATGATCGTCACCGTACATCCGGAGCGACAAAAGACAAGGACGGCGAGCACGGCGATGCCCATGCACCACGGTTGGGGCGCCGGCTTGTTTTACACGCAAGTTGGCTGCTCAATGAACGCCGACCGGAGACTTCCCGTCACACGTTCACCCGGAAAACCCACCGAGGGAGCAGCCAAAGATAGCAAGACAGCCGAATATCGATATCAACGATGTAAGTGGAACATCCTAGCGCCAGCCGCCACGGCTCAAAGCTCCAGGAAGGTTACTAAATATTTGTATTCTAATTAGCAGTGAAATTAGTTAGTTAAATATTAAGTTATGGAACAACTAGGCAAGAAATGACGTAAACATCATACTGAAAGATCTGTTTCACTGTGAACTAATGTTTCTTACACATTTGGAAACGGAATTTGCAGTAGAGATATACAATGCACAGGAAGGGGAGCATTATATTTTTGAGATTTGCTTGAGCAACGGAATAACATGTAGCGACGTGATTCTCAATGAGAACACTTTTTGTCTCTAAGAAGTACTCTGGCTCTTAATGGACATAAGCCAAAGTACAACAGATTTAAGTTAGGTGGAGTTGGCTTAAAATTTGCCTTTCACTGATGGCACGATTAATTCAGCAGAGCCGGCTGAAGTGGCCGTGCGGTTAAAGGCGCTGCAGTCTGGAACCGCAAGACCGCTACGGTCGCAGGTTCGAATCCTGCCTCGGGCATGGATGTTTGTGATGTCCTTAGGTTAGTTAGGTTTAACTAGTTCTAAGTTCTACGGGACTAATGACCTTAGTAGTTGAGTCCCATAGTGCTCAGAGCCATTTGAACCAATTCAGCAGAAACACCTGAATTCTGGCTCATCGTAGGCTGTAGTGGAACGTAAATACTTACGTTCTTCAGCAGACGAGAGCATCTGCCTTGAGGACTATATTAGTGAACACCTTTAGTACAGTGATACCCTGAGAGGTATTTGTTTTGTTTTCTTATGTTGATATGAGATGTGATAGTACTTTGGTGCTACTCAGTTCGATCAGAACCAACAATTTCCATCCCAAGGAGTCTCACTCGAATCTGGATTGGCTTCAAATTAAACAAACAAAATGAGGCAGGCGATAAATGCGGATTCTTTTAGTGGTACTACATTTATATTTACTCTCTTACGAGATTTGTATTCCACAGTATGTTTCCTCCTGAAAACAAATGAGGTATTTTCCGGAAGAAGCGTCCATACGTATATGTGTCCTTTTTCGGAAAATTGTTTAAAATTGATCAGTGGATTTTGTGGAATATTCTAGCCAGGTTTTTGGGATAGTGCACCCAGGTTTTATTTCATTATGTTAACGTTAGAGGTCGGGGCCACCTTTCTTGGTGCTAGTGCACGCAGCACTTGTCATTTAGTTGAAGGTAGTGAGTGAAAATGTGCAGGGTAGCTTCAAGAAGCCTATCGCCAAGGGAACTGTGTTTAGGTTTAAGAAGTAATTTGTTCTTAAACAGAAAGCAAATGATTAAATACTAGGCTCGCTAATGTACGCAGCTCCATACACATCATTCCAACTTTGGAAAGAGAAATACAGTAATGAAATACTGAAAAACCAGAGACAGTCAACAGTGGCGTTTAAATTAGTGAAACCAGAAAAAGAAAAGGATGTCAGGAACTCATTTAAGTACACAGATCACGAAGGTAGTTCGTGGTTCCACAATATGGCTGCTGGTGACACCAGCAGCCATATGTTGCTTACAAAACAGCCATCCACACAGGACAGGAAGAAGAAGAACAAACAGGTGCATAAAACGTCCTTCTGTAATTAGAAACCATACCATAGTAACTTTCCATCGTAAGGACTAAACTGATATATTTTTGTGCAGTCGTAATTTTTTCTCAGTTTAATTTCTGTTTTTAGTTTTTGCAATCTGAAGGTTCCCTGATCTTACGTATTAATACTCATAATATTACTGTTTTGTTTTATCGTGTTTTGAGGAATGTTTGCTCATTGTAACTTGTTGACACTGATTTATGAGAACAGATCCTATTAATACTTAGAAACATTATTTGTCGCATTAGAAGCATAGGATAAAATGTGTAGTATTATGGTAACAGTAACTTAAAAGCAGTACACATCCTATTAAAATACACTGGTATATAGCAAACAGGCTGTTATTAAAATATATTGAAAGTAATTATTGGAGCTCTCCTATCTTCTCTCCCTTCCTTAGGGAAAATGCCTCATTTCCTAACGTTACTGGATAGCTATAAAGCTTATGTTACAAACAAGCAAATGGTTCCGCTTTCAGTATTTTAAATTTGTAATAATTGTGTATGTACTCCCTCCCTACGATTACTGTTAATAGCGAAAACGTTGCCTCCAGCAGCATATGGACAGAAAAGACACACATCCTGTTTCGACTACTCCAGCACTCAAATTATTGTACTAAAAATGTCACTGCAGGGAGAATTTGTAAGAGGCCAAAAATCTCGCTCCAGTGTTCAATGTTTTGATACCGACGAGCAAACTGTTTGAGAGTACCTGCCCCATAGCATGCTTGTTCTCCTTTGAAACGCAGTATAGCAGCGACTGTGTAATAGCATGGATTCGACAAGTCCATAGATTAACGGAGGTATGTGCCACCAGAGGTCTTCACTCACTTCAAAAAATCCGAGAAAATTACGGATCGATATTTTGTGCGCAACAGCGTCACACATGTGGGTGCATAGAGGTCTGTGCAAGCGAATTGGGGTATTAAATTGACTTGAGTGCGTCCATAACGCTCTTCAAGCTGCTGTATCATAGTTCTACCCTTGTGACACGGACAGTTATCCTGCCAAAAAGCGCATCGCCGTCGGGGAAGACATCAGTCATGAAAAGAAAAATAACCTGAAGGAATGTAAAAGTGGTCCACAACTGTTACGGTGTCTTCGTTTGCTGCCACAGGTCCTTCTGACGCCTTGGTAAAAGTTCCGCGTAGCTTAATACTTGGAGTACCTGCCTGTGTCCTCAGCGCGGGATATATTTCCATCAGGCATTCACCTGATAGCTACTGTATCAGTACACGAACATCGACGTGATATAAAAAGAAACGAGATTCATCTGACTAGGCGACACATTTCCACTGATATGAAATGCAATCTCGATGATTTCACTCTCAGTACAGTCTATAAATGACGATGTCGTTGGGTCGACATGAGAACACATGTGCACAATCCAATGTAGAGCTCAGTGTCCTACAATGTGCGCTGAACGATATAATCTGAACCGCTTGTAGCTGCATTTACACTGTTTCAATATTTGCAAAGGTCACCGCCTGTTCTGCTCTACAGAGCAGGCAAAGCTTCCACGTTCCACACATACTTTTATGAGGCATGGACCTCCAACATTGTATCACCTAGTTTTGACTTTATCGTCCTTCAGTCCTTTTTCATACATGCTCACCGCAGTAGAACATAAACAAGTGCACGGCTTTGCGTTTCCTAGGTGCTCATTTCTAGGCGGCGGTCCACAACAATCTGTCATTAGTCAAAATCTCTAATGCCATTAGATTTCCCTGTTTATTTCTGTTTCGTCTCTAGAATGATTCCCCATTCGTCACTTCACCGCTCATATAGTTCCTACACCGCTTCACTCGCCGCCAGCGCTACCTGATGGCTTTCAGTGTAGCCATAGACTTGTTGTTGTGGTCGTCAGTCCAGAGACTGGTTTGATGCAGCTCTCAATGCTACTGTATGTTGTGCAAGCTTCTTCATCTCCCAGTACCTACTGCAACACACATCCTTCTGAATCTGTTTAGTGTATTCATCTCTAGGTCTCCTTCTACGATTTTTACCCTCCACGCTGCCCTCCAATACTAAATTCGTGATCTCTTGATGCCTCAGAATATTCCCTACCAACCGATCCCTTCTTCTAGTCAAGTTGTGCCACAAATTTGTCTTCTCTTCAATTCTATTCAATACCCAATCATTAGTTATGTGATCAACCCATCTTATCTTCAGCATTCTTCTGTAGCACCACATTTCGAAAGCTTCTATTCTCTTCTTGACTAAACTATTTATCGTTCACGTTTCACTTCCATACATATCTAAACTCCTTACAGATACTTTCAGAAACAACTTCTTCACACTTAAATCTACCCTCGATGTTAACAAATTTTTCTTCTTCAGAAACACTTTCCTTGCCATTGCCATTCTACATTTTTATCCTCTCTACTTCGACCATTATCAGTTATTTTGCTCCCCAAACAGAAAAACTCCTTTACTACTTTAAGGGCCTAATTTCCTAAACTAATTCCGGCAGCATCACCCGATTTAATTCGACTACATTCCATTATCCTCGTTTCGCTTTTGTTGATGTTCATCTTATATCCTCCTTTCAAGAGACACTGTCTATTCCGTTTAACTGCTCTTCCAGGTCCTTTGCTGTCTCTGACAGAATTACAATGTCATCGGCGAACTTTAAAAAAAAAAAAAAAATGTTTCAAATGGCTCTGAGCACTATGGGACTTTACAGCTGTGGACATCAGTCTCCTAGAACTTAGAACTACTTAAACCTAACTAACCTATGGACATCACATACATCCATGCCCTTGGCAGGATTCGAACCTGCGGCCGTAGCAGTCGCGCATCGGCGAACTTCAAAGTTTTTATTTCTTCTCCATGGATTTTAATACCTACTCCGAATTTTCCTTTTGTTTCCTTTACTGCTTGCTCAATAAACAGATTGAATAACATCGTGCATAGGCTACAACCCTGTCTCGCTCCCTTCTCAACCACCCAGCCACTGCTTCCCTTTCATGCCCCTCGACTCTTATAACTGCCAACTGGTTTCTGTACAAATTGTAAATAGCTTTTCGCTCCTTGTGTTTTACCCCTGCCACGTTCAGAATTTGAAAGAGAGTATTCCACTCAACATTGTAAAAAGCTTACTTCAAGTCTACAAATGCTAGAAATGTAGGATTTCCTTTCCTTAATCTATTTTATTAGGCCTTGGTCTTCCATGGTTGTCATTAGTTCTAATGGGATGTTGTATACTCCTGGGGCCTTGTTTCGACTCAGGTCTTTCAGTGCTCTGTCAAACTCTTCACGCAGTATCATATCTCCTATTTCATCTTAATCTACATTGTCATCCATTTCTATAATATTGTCCTCAAGAACGTCGCCCTTGTATATACCCTCTATGTACTCATCCCACCTTTCTGTTCTCCCTTCGTTGCTTAGTACTGGGTTTCCATCTGAGCACTTGATATTCATGTAAGTCGTTCTCTTTTCCCCAAAGGTCTCTTTAATTTTCCTGTAGGCAGTATCTATCTTACCCCTAGTAAGATAAGTCTCTACATCCTTACATTTGTCCTCTAGCCATCCCTACTTAGCCATTTTGCTCTTCCTGTCGATCTTATTTTTGAGACGTTTGTATTCCTTTTTGCCTGCTTCATTTGCTGCATTTTTGTATTTTCTGCTTTCATCAATTAAATTCAATATTTCTTCAGTTACCCAAGCATTGCTATTAGCCCTCGTCTTTTCACGTACTTAATCCTCTGCTTCCTTCACTATTTCATCTCTCAAAGCTACCCATTCTTCTTCTACTGCATTCCCCCATTCTTGTCAATCGTTCCCTAGTGCTCTCCTTGAAGCTCTCTACAACCTCTGGTTCTTTCCGTTTATCCAGGTCCCATCTCTTCAAATTCCCACCTCTTTGCATTTCCTTCAGTTTGAATCAACCTAACCTAACCAATAGATTGGGGTCACAGTCCACATCTGCACCTGGAAATGTCTTCCAGTATCTCCAGGATTCTTCGATGTATGCAAAGCCATAGACTCACGTCTCAAAATTTTGGCTCATGAGCTGATGTTGGCTGTAATTAGATTGGAAACTCTATGATCCTCTTTTGGGCAGCGATCTTTGAATACTGACAATGCAGAAAAGAACAACAATCGATAGCGAATCTATCGTTTAACTGTCGCAGTTCTAGATTTCCACTATCCAGTTGTCCTAAAAGTTATAAAATAAGAAAAACATAGGCTAATTAACAAAGAGTCGTAAGGGCAAACATAATCAGCACAAAGTTACATACCATGCAACGACAGATTACAATGGTGTCTCACAGTCAACAATATAGTGCCAGCTCAACGAACTGATCGTGGTGAAAAATACCCACTTCTGGGAATTTTCTGAGGAACATCTTGTAAAATGAAGGGGGTAGCTAGATCCAATTCAATAAATGTCCTTACCTTAGTCAATACTTATTTGGCAGACTAACGTAATAGTGTTCGAGCCCCGTTTCGTTATTTACTCCGTTACTGTTTTTGCCCTCTTACGGACTATTATGTCTCACTATGCAATGCATTTAACTCTGTCGACCTACAGCTCACATCAACGTCTGTGGTACTAGTTATTGTACGAGAAGCGTTCTACAAATAATACAACACATACTTTTCTCCGGTCAGTTGCAGTAGCAAAAATGCGGAATTTGTTCGGGGGCATCGTGGAATATTCCCGCTTCAGATACTTGGCAGTGCTGTACGTAGCCTTCAAAGTGACGCTTCTTACGGAGGTGCGTTCTAAACAGAGAGGTGCCACAGAGTGTCTCTTGGCGGAAAACCAGAGTATCGCTGCTATTTATAGCCGCGTGCAGAATGTCTACGGATAATTCTCAATGAACACATCCATGGTGAGTCGTTCGACGAGGCGTTTATCATCATCGCAACAAAGTTGCTGAAAACTGTCCGATGTCCCTCGTACCTTTGGTTTGGAGCCGAATGGAGGGTCTCAACCAGAGGCTTCGTCGACTCTGTGACGGTCTTGGCTACAGATTTCTAGACTTGCGTTATCGGGTGGGGAATTGCACGACGCCACTAGATAGGTCAGTGGTGCACTACACAAAGGAAGCGGCTACTCGGGTAGCAGAGTACTTGTGGCGTGCACATGGGTTTTTTTTAGGCTAGGCAGTAGTGCGAGGTGTCCTGACGAACACTCACCGGTCGACGTGCAGGCAGGGAAAGCAGGACGGGCTCAGTATAAAGACACTTCAGCTATCAAGATACTAGCAGTAAATTTTCAGAGCGTTCGGAATAAAGTTCCTGAATTTACTGCCCTCCAGGAAGCATGTGGCGCGCAAATTATTCTCGGGACTGAGACCTGGCAGAACCCTGTGATAGGAAGTTCTGAAATATTTAGTGAGTATTGGAACGTGTATCGGAAAGACAGATTAGACGCCGTAGGAGGTGTTGTCTTCATTGCAGTTGACAAAAATATTGTGCCTACTGAGGTAGAAGTAGAGTGTGATTGTGAAGTTATCTGGACACATTTAACAGGGCTAGGTGAAATAAAGTTAATTGTGAGGTGTTATTACCGGACACCATGTTCCACCGTGACAGTTTTAGAATCATTCGAAGGGAGTCTACATTCTGTATCGCAGAAGTACCCAGATCATGCTATATTAGTCGGAGGCGACTTCAACCTACCTAGTGCAGACTGGGATGTCTATAGATTCATTACAGGTGGTGCAGATAAGTCGTAGTGTGAGTTACTTTCGAGCACATTATCCGAAAACTGTCTTGAGCAGCTAAATGGACAGCCAACGCATAATGGAAATATTTTAAATCTGGTAGCCACGAACAGACCAGACCTCATCGACGGTGTCAGTGTTGAGACAGGGATTAGTGATCATGATGTTGTCATTACGACTATGGTTACGAAAGTTAAAAAGTCGGTCAAGAAGGCTAGGAGAGTATTCTTACCAGAAAGAGCAGATAAGTAGTTGTTAGCATCCCACTCAGTAAATGAATCGACTTGATTTACTCCTGGTACGATGGACGTGAAAGAATTATGGGCAAGAACAATCCAAAGAAGTTTTGTGGGCTCCTCTCGGATATGCTGACTTGTGCGAGGCCAGCTGTGTCGCGAGTTATTTGATTGTGATGTCTCGACGACCTCTAATGAGACTGTCTGCACGTTCCAACATCGCAGGAGTCACAGTTGTGTACGGCCGGCAGGTACATCTACATCTACATCTACATACATACTCCGCAATACACCATACGGTGTGTGGTGGAGGGTACATCGTAGAAGAATTAGCATCTTCTCTCCCTGTTCCAATCCCATACAGAATGAGGGAGAAATGACTGCCTATATGCCTTTGCACGAACCCTAATCTCTCTTATCTTATCTTTGTGGTCTATCCGCGAAATGTAAGTTGGCGGCAGTAAAATTCTACTGCAGTCAGCCTCAAAGGCTGATTCTCTAAATTTCCTCAGTAGCGATTCACGAAAAGAACGCCTCCTTTCCTCTAGAGACTCCGATCCGAGTTCCTGAACCATTTCCGCAACACTCGCGTGATGATCAAACCTACCAGTAACAAATCTAGCATCCCGCGTCTGTATTGCTTCTATGTCCTCCCTCAATCCGACCCGACAGTGATCCCAAACGATCGAGCAGTACTCAAGAATAGGTCGTATTAGTGTTTTACAAGCGGTCTCCTTTACAGATGAACCACATCTTCGCAAAATTCTACCAATGAACCGAAGACGACCATCCGCCTTCCCCACAACTGCCATTACCTGCTTGTCCTACGTCATATCCTTCTGCAATGTTACGCCCAAATATTTAATCGATGTGACTGTGTCAAGCGCTACACTACTAATGGAGTATTCAGACATTATAGGATTCTTTTTCCTATTCATCAGCATTAATTTACATTTATCTGTATTTAGAGTTAGCTGCCATTCTTTACACCAATCACAATTCCTGTCCAAGTCACCTTGCATCCTCCTACAGTCACTCAACGACGACACCTTCCCGTACACCACAGCATTATCAGCAAACAGCCGCACACTGCTATCCACCATATCCAAAAGATAATTTATGTAGATAGAAAACAACAGCGGACCTACCACACATCCCTGGGGCACTCCAGATGATACCCTCACCTCCGATGAACACTCACTATCGAGGACACCGTACTGGGTTCTATTACTTAAGAAGTCTTCGAGCCACTCACATACTTGGGAACCAATCCCATATGCTCGTACCTTAGTTAGGAGTCGGCAGTGGGGCACCGAGTCAAACGCTATCCGGAAGTCAAGAAATATGGCATTAGTGTGATACCCTGGGGTTCGCAAGACATCATGTGATAAAAGGGCGAGTTGCGTTTCGCAGAAGCGATGCTTTCCAAAGCCCTGCTGATGCATGGACAGCAACTTCTCTGTCTCAAGGAAATTCATTATATTCCAATTGAGAATATGTTCGAGAATCCAGCAACAAACCGATGTTAAGGATATTGGTCTGTAATTTTGAGGATCCGTCCTTCTACCCTTCTTATATACAGGCGTCACCTGCGCTTTTTTCCAGTCGCTGAGGACTTTACGTTGGGCAAGAGATTCGCGATAAATGCAAGCTAAGTAAGGAGCCAGTGCAGTAGAGTACTCTCTGTAAAACCGAATTGGAATCCCATCAGGACCTGTCGACTTATTTATTTTCAACCCATTCAGCTGCTTCACAACCCCAGAGGTGTCCATCACTATGTCCTCCATACGGGAATCTGTACGAGACTCAAACGGCGGTATGGTTGTACGATCCTCCTGCGTGAAAGATTTCTCAAATGCTAAATTTAAAATTTCAGCTTTCGTTTTGCTGTCTTCCGTTCCCAGGCCAGACTGATCAGTGAGTGACTGGATGGAAGCCTTCGACCCGCTTACTGATTTTACGTAAGACCAGAATTTCCTTGGGTTTCAGCAAGATCTTTTGCTAAGGTATGACGGTGGTAGTGGTTGAATGCTTCGCGCATCGCTCTTTTTTCAGCAGCACTAATCTCTACTAACTTTCGCCTGTCCTCATTCTCCCGATCTTTCTTGTACCGCGAATGCGACTGCCTTTGCCACGGTGGGTCTTTTCCGTCCGTAACCCACTTTTTCGTCACATACTGGTCCACTGCGCAGGGAGCAGTACGTGGTGGATGATTGATGGATGGGTTACTGATGGAGCAGGACGTTGACGCCGACATCGACCAGTATCATGGTACCATAGGGGAATATAGGCCCTCCCAGTAAGGTGGCTTTAGGATGTCATGTTCATGTTGAAACATAGAATTTCTAGCCAAAAGAGTGGTGAATGTTGCGGTGTTTTGCAGTCCTGCACAATACCAACCTCCTTTCGGAAAAAAAAACTTGTTGCCCTATTTATTGAACGCCCCTTGCATTACCAGCATTTCTGTTATCGCTACAATGTGGTGAACATCGAAGTATGTACCGTGTCCGTGAGTCTTGATGGTACATTGTAACTTTTATGGATGCTTTTAACTTATTCCTTCATATTATTTGCCTCTCAGAATGTGATATGAAAAAATTACATTGCACGTGACTATCTTATTTCTTATCGGATTTTGTGACCTACATCAGCACAGCGAAGACGCACGTTTGAATGTAACCACAGAATCACATAATCCTACTTATTTTAACATATTTTATTTCCCATAACTCTGCTGCATTCCTTTACTCCACTTTTTTGTCCATTTTTAATGCGCCGCTGTCGACGTTAATTCCTTCCGACGGTGTATCCTGTTTTATTCCACATGTTTTTACTGTAGCATAGAGATATCGCTAATGTATTTTTACGATCTGTATGATTTTCGTTAAGACCACAGACGTCAGCCCATGTTTTATTGTATAAATGTCATTCCCTTATATTTCTTATCTGTTTAATTTTTATTGCGCCATGGAGTAGTATCATATCTTTCGACATTGTAATGCTGATTTATTCCACATGTTTATACCCTAAGCCTAGAGCTGGCGCTAATGTATTTCTACGATGTGTGTGATTTTTAGTCTATGACCAGAGACGGCACACAATATTTGCTGTAGTGTTTTCATTTCTGTTCGTTTTAATTATTTTATTGCATTATTTTTGATATTGTAAGTTTCGCTTACGTATGGAATTGTAAACTGATCTTCTTACATTAGTTTGTAATGTAAAACCCTGTACTTACGGGTCATATACTTATAGCTCGACACATGTTATTTGTTTTCTATGGTTCTACCATTACTTTTGATTTTATTCTTCAGTACATCTTTAAAATTTTTGTAAACAATTGTATAAAGTCATCATTATTAAAATATTCACTGATGCCTCTATATAGGGCACCACTCACCTCTGTCGTCACACTTCCCTTCTCAACAACTATGTAATCAACTGTTTCAGTTCATGTCAAAGCCCTCAATGCTCTACATCAGCCAGTATTTTTTGCTACGTGACAGTTAGGACAAATGTCAACTGTTCTTATATGGCATGTAACTATGTGGTGTTTATGTCTGCAATTGCGGTGCCTATTTAATTACCTGATTCGTTTTCCAATTGTTCCTGTCCCTCCTGTTTCGTAATTTGTAACACTGAAAATGACTATGTGATAGTTGAAATCTAGATCTGCTCTAATAAAATGAATGATTTCGGGATCGATTGCTGTTCTTTTCTCCATAGTCAGTTTGGACTGCCGTTAAATGGTTTGAAAAGTGAACGACATAGGTTTCAGAAATACGAGAAAACCAGTTAGTAGAGCGGAATGACAAATGAAGGACGGAGAAAAATGAGATACTACGCATAAATTCTCCGTCCATCTGGATAAGAACGACTTCAATATTGTCTTCTGTTTCCATATTCCTTTAAAGAAACAGTGTTTTATCCCATTCAAACGCGTGTAACTGATGAACATATGCACGTTCCGTTGAAGACAACATATTGGGTAGTATATGCTTGTATACTTCAGCATCAGTACATTGAAGGAGATAAGGTCTGTGAATGGAGTGAGAGGTAAAATGAAAATAACGAGAAATTATCCTTGTAATTCACAAAAATGTGGCAGTCTCTTAATTATATTAGGCTTCCACAATAAGGTCCACTTTGTTATTTTCCAGCCCTTAATGGTGGTGGCAAGTGTGGCCAGATCAAAAGGATACACATGAGCTTGATAAGGAATGGTAAATTTCTCATTTTAAGACAAATACTGAGCTTTGATTTTGAAATAAATGTAGAAATCCTAAACAATAATTTGTAAAGATACAAAGCTTGCAACTAAGTGCGTGAAGTAAAGTACTATTCGTTCCATAACACCA
Organism: Schistocerca americana; assembly: GCF_021461395.2. Lineage (NCBI taxonomy): Eukaryota > Metazoa > Arthropoda > Insecta > Orthoptera > Acrididae > Schistocerca > Schistocerca americana. The sequence continues at coordinate 713,184,329 of NC_060121.1, read as the reverse complement.
AAATTGTGTTGAAGATGCCTTTGTAGTACTCACCTGTGCCGTCAGTTCAGTCAAAATGTCTCATTTAATTATTATATATGCGCAAGAGAACATACTTCGTGTTTGTTTTTCCCTGTAGTTTATAATGTCAAGCATGTTTTGCTCACATTTAAAGCCACACATAGACATAATATTACTATCTTTGAACGCTGACACGAGCAAAAATGTATCATTTCAATCACGTGCGATCGTATTCATACAAGAAAACGGGCGCATGATGCCGAAGGCAGCAGAGAAGTGACTCAGCCACCATATAACAAAATCAGCATCGGTGCCAATGTTCTTTACTCATAGACCTTCCAGCTGTGCTTAAGGAAGTAGTGCATCAAAATACGTCTCATGGAAACAGTGCAATTCTTCTTAAGTGTACAACACTGTAAATGTGTTCTCGTTTTATGTCGTTCTGTAGTTACTGTCCTGTGACGAACGTATTGTGCCGTTACTCCTGTCGTAAAATGTGTAGGAATACGTCAGGGACCTAATATTTGAATCCTCAGCCTCAGGTAAAATTACCTCAAACTGCGATAAAAGTACTTCATCCCTTTGCGAATCTATAGTTCAACTTTTCTCAAAGAACGTAGCCATATCAACGAATATATGGTCTTCACTATGTCACGAACTCAAATGAAATTAAATTTAGGGCCCATTATTAATAATCGATTCTATTCACGCAGTTCCTATCACACAAATAATCTCAGTCTACCAATAAGAATAAATATTACTGGTGTACCACATTTTAAATATGTTCTAAACTTTTGATAATGCAGGTTATATCCCGTTTATTCAATGTTTATCCTTAAATATTCCAATTGTATTTAGTATAATAAAAAGTTTTCATGGTGGTAAATATAACATTACACCAGCCATTCCGTCATACAAATAAAATACTGGCAATCATTTTAAATTATTCCAAAGACTTGGCAGCAACACTAACGTTCAGACGCTCCATGGTAGCTGCTGTATTGTCACCCAGCTATCACCATTCATGCAAATTGGCCGGGCACTATATTTCCACCTCACTTCCAGATACTTTATGGCATCGTAACAGTTACTTCTTCGACATACTGTAACACAAATTAGCACGTGACATGTACCCTACTTATCACATAGTCTGGTCGTTCAGCAGGGTTATTTACTAGAGGAGAAGATCTTACGTACTAACGGTCGTCATAGGTTAACAACTATGTACATCCCGTCTAACGTGAATCAGTCCTCTCTAGATTGCTGAGTCACTCACACATGCCAGAAGTTCCCCAATTCTAAATTAGAATGTTGGTAACAAAATCATATAGTAATGAAAATAATTTCTTTTCAGTACTACATTTGTAGCCGGACACGGTGGCCGTGCGGTTCTGGCGCTGCAGTCCAGAACCGCGGGACTGCTACGGTCGCAGGTTCGAATCCTGCCTCGGGCATGGGTGTGTGTGATGTCCTTAGGTTAGTTAGGTTTCAGTAGTTCTAAGTTCTAGCGGACTTATGACCTAAGATGTTGAGTCCCATAGTGCTCAGAGCCATTTTTGAACTACATTTGTAGAATCAAATCTTTGTGGGTCACTGTAGAAAACATACATCCTTGGCATTATTAATTATATTCATTCCCACAAATTCTTCTTGAACTTTTACTTGGTCGTAGCTGTTCCTCAGCCAATGAGTACCGTATTACCTTTTTGTTATAACTTTTGACTACCACAAATTATCATTAACTATAAATTACAATCACATTTTTAATTATTTTCTTCTTTTCATAAACAACCTAATTTTCGTTAGACCATCCTACCATTCCGCTTTAAATGGAATAAATAATTACATCGTTCCTCAACCAGCTCCACGATAGTGATCACAACAATTACCCAACAACTCCATTGAAAAGCCTGCCGCATCTGGCCACCTACATCTTGTAACTGCAGTACTTATTTTAACAGATCTCCCAGCAGGCTGTAATACTCATTTTAAGCTGATCCAACCAGTGACTGCAATAACTTGATAATGTCTCCACAAAAATGATGTGGTTTTACATAAAACTGCTTTCATGCTTCGGCCCTCACCTCACACACATCTAATGTCGATGTGCGAAATATATAATGGTTTCAAGTAATCCTCCATCTTAAGCTTAATCAACATGAACACCTTAGTTCACCTTGATTGTAAATTATCGGCATTACTGGCATTACAATACACATCCAGGCTCAAGATTATCATCTTACTCTCAGTAACTAATAAAATTAATTTCATCTATATGTATCCATATATTCCCCTTAAGAGCTAAAATACTTCGTTGGTTTCCGAATATTTGGTTTCCGAATATTCAGTGCCCATTTCCTGATATATGACATAAATAACTTTATTTGAACGCATGATATAAGAGGACATTAGAGGTAACAAGGTAACAAATCTTCCATTTCACGTACGTAAGTACGCTAACATACCTTTCTTCAGATATTCTTTAGACGTAAAAGTCTTCTGCATAAGTTATTTATGATTTCCTTTGGAATCAACACACGTATTACCCTCAAGACTGCAAGACGATCATTAAATGCAGTACTTTCCAGTTATGTTTCATGCCAGTATGAAAGTCCTCTTGTTTAATGATTCTTTGGAAACATTTAAGGATTTACATCAATGTTCATTTACTAATTCACTGCACAAAAATCCCTAAATAAGCATACTGTATTACTTGCGTATTTAAAGATTCACTAAAGCAACTAGCACACTGACTACGCAGCTATGAAAATGCAGTTGTAAGAATTTTGCTTATACTGATGCTTAAACACTGTTGCATTAGACGAGCGATACTAACATAACAACAAAGCGGCAGCCGCAGATAATGGAAAAATTGGATACTAACAGTATTCATCACATTACATAACTATTAATTATTATTTTGTTGTTGTATAATCGATATTTCGGCCCTAGCTCATTTTCAAGTACAAAAGTTTATTTACGCGTCAAAGGACACGAGACTGTATGAACTACAAGCCCTTGTCACAAAACCATTTCTAGTTATATAGTTCAGACCTGTCATTATTAAAAGTGAGAACATTCCTAAAACGCCTAAATAAGTTGCAGACTTTCATTTCTGGACCATATAGCGCAGCTGTAGCTAACCAATAAACTGGAATACGCCACACTATTGTGTCTGAACAAGAACTGGGATGGACATGGATGAAACGATAGTCGAAATCTGGATTGTGCAACAACAAAATAAAAATTAGTGCAGTGAAAAGGCAGCTGCATCATTATAGAAAGCTCTCTTGTAACTTCACTTAGCTGCAGGCAAGTAAATGAGTAACAAGTAAATGTAAATGTATTATCGTTACTAAAGCTGCAAAATAAATTAGGGTTTCTTTCCCATTTTGTCATTGGTCATGCGAGTCACCTATGTAAGACAGATGGCATTATGCGTCTCTTAAATGTTCTTTTGACATAAAATTAATAAAAGAGATTCCCTCCTGGCTTAGTCAACCAATAAGGAATGAAGTACTCCCTTTACTCCTTAGCACCGCAGAGCGCTCTTCGTCCGCAGCCATGTTCTTTTAAGATAAAAAAGTAGTAAACATAATATTCATAACTGATAGTGCTCCTGCTTCGTTGTGTTAGGTATTTCAACTACATTATCTCCTACTGTGCCTTTACCACTCCTTCTAAATAACTTACCATAGTAAACTGTTAGGTGTACATTACAACTTATATTGTTTAGTCACTTTCCCTTAAAAAGTTAACAGTAGTCGATAATTAACGATACTTAATGCAATAAATATAATTAACAGTTACGTACAAGTTAATGCTTTACTCCAGTCATTCCGTAGTTACACCTTTCCTGTTAATTATGTGGGTTCCTAAGGAAACTGTGATGCTGCTATGGAGAAAATGATTCTTGGGAACTTCGCGTGTGTATTCAGCTAACAAGCAGAGGAAGAAATCCTTAACCGTATTTTAGACATAGAACGAAGATACAGTGGCATATCATTCATCGGTTTCCGCCACTTTGCATTTCAGCTTATTGAATGAAATAAGCTACTACACCCATTCATGGAGCGAAAGAGATGGCAGTAATGAATTGGGTGACACAGACGTGGAAGATCGATCAAATCGCAAGCAATAGAACATAGGATTCCACATCATATCAGTCTTTTCTTAATTTACACTGTCTGTAGCCACTTTGCTCTACCTACAGCGTGCAGTGTTCATTTTGAAGACTTTTCACGTAACCTCGCACTTACACTACAAAAGAAGGATTTGAATAATAATACGACTTCTTCATAATTATAAAATATACACAGTTTATACAGATATACCTCATAAGCTTAGCTATGAATCTAAGTCTCCTTAAGTTGGCCTCTTCACCCAGCTTCCTCCTAAACATATAGTTGATGAGCGTTAGCTTCTAGAACTTTCTGCAGCCTCCCACCTTTTTTCGGTTGGAGGTGTACTGTTGCGGCAAGACGCAGTGTGAGTTAGCAGTGTGCACACGACAGCAGTTGCGGGGCAGACTCGACAGTATGAACATGTAGTAAAAGAGCTGCGAAACCGAAAAACATGAAGCTGACTCGTAAAGTGTTTGATAAAGGATTGGAGGAAACATTTCTTGGGGTTAAAACTACTAAATCAACTGTGCCTTTTTGGTGTGAATCAACTTTAAAATTCATCAGTATCATCCAAGTGAATTAATGCGGCATAGTCAAGCGTGTTTTCCATTGATTGTAGATGAATGTATTAAGTTAACTGACCTTACGATCTCTTACGACTGTTTTTGTAGTGTATAATTACTGTCACGCCAAGTACAGTATGGCGATCGTGGCTTAAGTATGTCCCTCTTCCCATAGATCGATTGTCAGCCACTAAGAATACAGTCTGAACAGTTGAAATTACGGGTGAGAGCTTACAAGGGGCGTACCGTGCCACGGCGCAATTTTCCGTTCTAATAATCGCAGAAAGGAACTGTATGGGACAAGGAAAGCGACGGTTACAGAAATGTACAGGACAAGTGTCGTATCTGTCAGTGAATACCATCGTTAAGCAGAAAAGAAGCCAGATTACAGCAGTACGCAGCGTCACAGCACATCAACGACGGCAGAACAGTGGTGTTCGTTCTCAAGCAGAAACATAAGTGAGTGTGGCAAGAAGATTTTCTGGCATAATGAGTGGCCGCATGTGGTGTTACTGCTGCAGTCATGGGTGAGTATAAGTGCATTTTGCACATGTGCTGTGAATAAATCAACATAATACATCGAAAGTGAAAGGGTAACGAGGTTAAAGTAATTATATTCATAGAGGAATACGGCAAGGCAGTTAGTCCACAGGATTCTAAGTTGTATAAACAGGGTGCAGAATCGAAGAGAAATTAAAACAGAACGAGAACCTACAAAGATCATTAATGGAGACCATGGACGTTTAGATACGCAAACAATTGTGGAAACAACAATGGGAAAGATGGAAAGGAATACATAAACATATAGCTGAAAAGTTTATAGAATGTGTGTCCTGGACAGCATCTAATAAATATGGAGGACTGAAGCTACATTTCGAGAGATAGATAAACTTGTTAGCTAAATTCCTGGCTAATTCCTCAAGTTCCAAAGCGCTGGATATCTACTGACGTGTAGGCTACCTTACTCAGTAAGACAAAAATTAGTAGGCACGCACTCCACTGATGCATGAGGGTTGCTTGACTATTTAGATCAGTTTAATGGTTAAGAAAGAAGCAAGTGAATGATGGAGGGGCCCGGAAGGGAAAGCTGTTTGGAATGGTTATTCTTTGGATCTAGGTGAAAGGAATCAGTGCCTAAAAGGAAAATAAATGGCTTTTGTAACCAACTGAAAAGTGCTCTTAATATTAATACGGTTCAGCTTAATAGTAAAAACCTCTATTTGAAGACTCAGAGTTTCTTAGGTAACAGTAGGTATTCCTATAACGAAGGAGAGCTACTGGAATGTGAAAGAAAGCATGAAAACTTGAAGTAGTTGGTTGGTGCCCTTGGCCTCGAGCACAAAGCAGTTAGGGGCCATTATATAGGAAGGTGAAGTGATAAAGTAACTAGACCACGCCAGTAATATACTGCTGGAGGGACCGGTTTACCATTCAGAGAGGACGGGTTATCCAATATATTAGTGGTTCTAAATGGAATGGAGAAATCGGCAGTCTTAATTCAGGTAGTGAAATAAGTATTTTGCATGATCCACTCTTTCTCCATCGTAAAGATATGGGTAAGTGTGCATATATTACCAGTGGGTGGTATTTGGATATAGGATGCAGATGTAAATAAGAACAAAACAACCCGAGAATCAGAAAGACAACTCGATCGGTAAAATGGTGGGGTGAGGGGAAAGGCGGTATGATGTTTAAAAATTTCGAACCGAAAGGATATGCCGCTGAGGTGGTGACGATAGAGGATACAATCAAAAAGGTTTAATTATCTGAACAGCTGAAAGAGATTGAGTACAAAACCTTAACGAAGCAGCAAATAGCGTTCTCACGAAAACCAAGATATATAAATGATTTAGAGTGGGGGTTGTCAGTTAAGGGCGACGAACCATTTTAGTTTTGCTTTATCCAACTGCATTATAATTGAAGTTATTGTAAAAAGTGAAATGCTACGATGGGGAATCACGAAGTTATCAACTAGTTGCTAAAACACTCTGATAGTGGCGGTGAGAAAATCTAATGAGAGCAGTCAACTACTTTCAGTAGACGAAATATTACCAAAGTTCCAATAATCAAATGGATCCCAAGATTCAGAAACATTATCAACAATATACTTGAATGGAGGTTTTTGGAAGAATTCATTAGCGCCTAAATCGAGATATTAGTTCAGCTTTCATCTTTGACAGAAAATTTTATAGTTGTAATTCGTCTGTTGCCGACTTCATCATGCGATAGCCCAAGCTGTGTTAGGAGACCACACTTTTGTCACCACATTTCTCTTCATTTTCTCATGTGGCATCACTAACACTCGGTCTAGGTTTACCTCAACGAGTGCTTGGGTTATCTGGACTTTTCTTCCTAATTACAAACGTCTCCATTTTAAACTGCCCAGTAAGGGACGGAAGCCTGATTAATAATTCGAACAACTTACACTAAAATTAACTGATCACTAATGATATCCATTACCCAGTCACATCGGCATTTTTCTCGTATACAGTCACTGTATATTCTTATGCAACACTGTACATCTATGTTTAACTGATTACCCTTTAAAAGATGATTGCCTTTGGTGGAAGTGGGGGGGGGGGGGGGGGGGAAGGTGGAGGAGACGGTGTGAAACCCCAACTTCTAAATGTTGTGTGAACAAGCTCGTTTATTGCCTTAAGCCGGTGCCTCTGATACTGAGCTGTTGTTGACTTTTCTCAACTGCTTCAATGTGGAGTAGGTTTCGTTCGTACACGTGACTGTATTCATCGTCTTTTTGATGCGCTCATTCCATTTATTAATGAATTTTCCTCCTTTGTTTTTACTTATTTCATTCACATTTATAGTTATATTTTTGTGAAGATTTTTAGTGGTTTTATTTATTTTTAATCAATTTTTATATATATATATTTTGTAATTAACCTGGGACATAAATCCCCAGTGTTGCTTCAACTCGCAAATAACCAACAACAAGTCTATTCTTAAGCCCTCTAACCACCCCTTTTGGAATACATTGTGGAAGGGCTTTAAAATGCTATGGGACGCAGACCCCCAGCAGGACTGTTAGGAGAAAAAGTATGTAATTTCAGTTCTTCTGACACTCCCTGCCCTCGCAAGAGCAAAGACCATAGTTCATTAACTTCTGTTTTTGGATTATCCGTTGCAAGAAATGTAAGTCAGTTTCTACTACCTTTACCCTTATAGTACCTTTTGAGTTTTACTAAAACAGGTTTCCCTACCAGACGTGCTCAATAATTTGCATGCCACATTACTTTTGCACTGCGATCGACCTGCTCAGTCACTTCAGATTTAATTTCGATTAAATTATGAAATAACGTCTCAGTTATCAGACAGTTTTTTATATACGTGGGATGTCCAGAAAGTAAGTTCCGATTGGTAGCTAAATGGAAACCACAGTGAAAATCAGAAAAATTTTATTTGCGAGAGATAGCTACATTTTCCAGATACTTCTCTACATAGTCGCCTCTCCGACTTAGACGTTTGTCGGAGCGTTATACCAAATTTCCAACACGATCGTCATAGAAGGCAGCCGCCTGTGCTTTCTGATAATTCTCTACGCTGGTCTATAGCGCGCGGCCTGCACCCAAGTGTTGTCTTCGTAACCAGCATTTCAAGTTAACGGAGATGATAGGACGAGCCAATTAGGGCTGTGTGGTGGGTGATCGAACACTTCCCACCGAGAAGGCTGCAGGAGCGTCTTCACTGCCCCTGCAGAGTGCAGCTGAGAATTGCCATGCAGGAGGAAGTGCGTGGCAGTTGTATTAGGGGGGCTGCATTCATTAAGGCGAAGACTATCTGTGGGCGCTCCTACTTGGCGGGAGACATCGTTGTTCTAGACACCTTTACTCGTTCACAGTGTCCTCACAACTGGAAAGAGCGTCTTGATGCTATCGACAGTCATATTAGACACACTACCCAACACATCTATGCAAAGCTTCATAGGGTCTTCACTGTGGTGTCCATTTAGCGACTGATCGGAATTTACTCTCTGGACAACCCTCGTATCACTACACATGAACTCTTTAATCCTCTAACTTAATTTGAGCATTTAACTTTTCCATATCAGATTCCAGTTCCTTGTAATTACCATTTAATGGACTGTGATTACATTAGATTTCTGACTTCATTTCTCTATTATCAGATTCTAAATAACTATGACCTGATTCCATTTCTGACCTTAATTCTGTAAATATGCTTATCATACCTCTGAGTAAACTCTGTGCTTCCTCACCCCATGAATGAGTACCCCTTTTGCTAACTTCTTCCTCTTTTAATTCTACACATGCGTTTTTTGCTTACAGCAATGGTACTGGCATTCCTTGCAGTTTCTGAATTAGTTTCAAAACTTCCTTTTTTTTGGCTTTTATCAGTAAAGTTCTTCTTATATTCATGCTCTTCTATGATTCACATGATTAATTATTAAAATATTGTAGTTAAAACCTGAACTTACATATATCGGAGAGACGTTGTAGTGCTTCTGGTATGTAAATGAGATGGCTACTGGACTGCATGCACCGTCAGTGAACACCCCTGATGTCCAGACAGCACCTGCGGCCTACGATGTGTAGCAGCCAGGCACACTGCTCCTTTTCCTACCTACAAGTGTTTGAGAATTAATCCGCCATTCGCTGTTACCACCTACAACATACGTCAGCGACCCTCGCAAAGAAGTCTACAGTTATAACAGGAGAAAGATTACGGATCAATGTCATGTCGGCATAGAGAGAGAGAGAGAGAGACCACAAGCTCAGAACGTTCCAGGCATTGGGAAAGCAATGAGCCATGCTCTTTTAAAAGAACCGTCACACCATTTGTCTCGAAAGATTTAAGGAAATCACGGGAAACCTAAATCGGGTACGTTCTGGCCCACCAGACAAAGCACGAATAGCACGCTTCAGTGACGGTAAAAACATTTAGTAAGGGGGAACTTTTCTCTGCCAACAAGATAATACGATTATCCGTAAAACAAAGTCATAGAACCATGTTCCGAATCACAACGTTGCAGACTTTAGTTCAGACGATTGCTGTCTCTAGTCAACAAGAATTTACAATAACTGCTGCATTCACAGATTTAGATAATGTTTGGTACCACTTTGTTTTTTTGCGAAAACATTTAACACATTTGGTCCATCAGAACGAAGTAAGATTGGAGTTTGACGATGAGGCCGTAGAGAAGAAATATTACCTTCAATACATGAACGAAGGATGAAGGAATAGGTCCTGGACTTAAGAAGGAGTATTTCAGTGCTATCGGGATAAAACTGCGACACCGTTACGCAACATGTCATAACGGCAAAAAGCATATTGTTTTTTACTCATTCTGTGCAGTACAATCCATCACACACATTCCTTCAGTATTCTGTGTAGAGTTTTACATAAATTTGATTACGTGTGTTATGAATGTTTGTGGTATTTTTGCAACATGCCGTTAACGGAGTCGCTGCCAGCAAAGCAAAGGGAGAAGTGATTGACGACATGGTGGTCTGCAATAGTTTTGAATTGTTTTTATTTTCTCTGTATTTAAATATTCAAATTCCGATGCCCACTAAAAGAAACAGTTTTCACAGATAGATGGGCGCTGGCATCTTTATTACTTCTTCTGATGCTTATGAAGGGCAAACTGAGTCGTAGTCACTCATTCTGCTAACGTAGGATTGCTATCGGTTTGTTTGGTTCCGACTCAGAATTCTTTGGACTTAACATGCGTCTCCTAACATATTGTCATAATGTTCCTTTCAAGTATTCTCATTAAACTGTAGCTCAGTAATGTTGATCACACTAGAGACACCCATCTTCCGTAGAATACTTTGCTATTCAGACTACTCTGCCACTTAGGTTTCTCATAAATACAAATCAATCAGGAAATTTTTCCTCACAGCTGTTTTTTAGCAGTAATTTAGTTCTTGGATTTAGATGAAAAATGTAATTTTAATTGTGTTCCTCACATCAATCTACCGCACTGAAGTCATAGAATCTTACTGAAGTTTGTCTTTTAATCTGTATATAGTCAATCACAAATGTGTTATTGTCAACAAAGTACCAATATCAAAACCTCTCAAATGCTCCAGTACAGAATAGATAACGAATTATATGTCTATTACTTCAATTATATAAAGCAATTTATTGTTGAAAGGCCAAAGACATTCCACATATCTTATTAGAATATAGGAGGTCCATCTTCAGCTTCTTACGCGCACTTCGTAGTTATACATGGGACCTCGATACAAAATTCCATTCCTTGTGGTCTCCAATACTGAGTGGAGTCCTCCATGTGTTCTCGCTCTCTTCTCCTCCTTCACTATTTCACGATCCTCGTCTTCTATACATGGGTGTAAAATGCTGCTAAGTATTGATGGAGCATTACATTTCTAGGTTTTCCACTGGAACTGTATGTCTGTCTAGACGATTATAGATGTTTATTTTAGGTTTACAATGCAAAACAAACATTTTTTTTGTATCTATCTGTATCTTTCTGCTGTTGTATGTAAATATTGTTATCCTTAATTCGCAATTATTTCTCACAAAAATTTTTTTTCAACCTCTTTTCATAACACCACAACACATTCATTGTTAGGTGACAGTCACCAATTTGGCGTACAGACTTTTCGGTTCTTCAGGTAAACGAAAACTTACAAGGGTTTGGATTGGAGACTTTAGAATTTCTTTTAATTTTTATATTTTTTTAAATTGGCTTTCGGGCTGTGCCTATGCCTTCTCAGTAGTGATGTTAATTATGACGATACGAACGTATGGAAAACACAAAAGCCAGTCATCCAGTGGAGAAGATCTCCGAACCTGAGGGGACTCGAACCCTGGCTTCTTCACTTAGCAATCTGCCACTGTGACCTCGCTGCTATCGAGGTGGACTTTAGAAAGTTTAGAACAGGTTTATGTACAATGGTGGAGACTGGAGTAATGTAAAGGTCTCATTCTTGAACGTCACAGAGGTACAGACGACATTTATGCGCTGTCTGCCAAAGAAAGAAGTAAAATACCCAGAAGGGAAGGCGGAAACAAAATGGAATTTCACGTATTAAGACGGTAAATGAGTGAAGACCGAATCAAATTCACGAAGACAGTGCGCCCCCCCCCTCCCACCTCTGACCTGGATGCACGGACTGACTCGATTGGGAAGGAAGTCATAACGCCCTTATATCCTCCCTTGTGGCCATTAAATGTGGTCTACTGGCACGTTGACGACGATTCTGCTTGGCCTCACTTTAACAGGTAGTTCCACATTTGGTCACTGTCGCATCGGAATGTCCCACAAATCTGGATATTGCGCGATTCAACCAGCTGGCCAAATGATGAACCAGAATGAGGCCCAATTCAAACTGTGTCAGGTTCTGATAACGCTGTCTCATACGAGACAGGTCTTTCATAGAAATCATTAAATAGCTGACATCCTTCACTCCCTTTAAAGATTCTACCAGACCAGGTACCAGTATTAAATGATAACTGTTCAGGCGTAACTTCAAACGCTGGAACGAAGAAGCGAAACGAAAGACCAGAGACGGCAGTGAAGAAACGGTGCGCGGAATCGGAAACGCCGCGCCAGGCGCGCCCCTTGCAAAAGCTGCATATAAACGCAGCTCCTGGTACCCTCGGCGGCACGTGATCGGCCCAAGTCTGCAACGTGATTAGTGCTACGCAGTCAGATCTGTATCAGGTGTTTCCTTGGACTCTGCGTATACCAAGAACTGTAATGTTTTTAAGTCGCCTCTCGCTAGCGACATTACCTGTAAAGAAAGTTAAGTATTGTCAGTTTTCTTTCTGGGAATAAACTACTAATTTTATTTGTTTGAAATTTTTGTACAGCATTCCGAGAACGCTGTACCCCTTAGGCACCCTATTAGCGACAAGTGGGCAAGACTACACAATAACAACACATCTTACACACTACGGTGACTGTTCTACGTGTCTCAGAGAATTGCAGCTCTAATTTCTTTTTACATGCCCGTCCGATGGTGTGCACCAGTACGAAGTTAAGATAACATCTATGTCCTCTAGGTGCTCCTTCTTCTGTCTAGGCAGCGTATATTACCGCGCCATTAGACAGCATATCGTCTAAAAATATTTAGAAATGAAATTCTAATACAACTGCGAGGTTAGGATACTTTAAAGGATGTACAGTGCATTATCTGGTTCGTAGTAAAACGAAGCTTCCAATAAATTTCTGGAGATGGCCTTTCAGCTATTTAATTAATTTTGGAACCTAAACAAAACCGTTTGTGTGCCCTTATTTTCCTTATTTGTACTTCAACCCCACGAAACGTCTCGCAGTACTTTCATTCCGTGTGATAAACATTATTGCCGGCCGGAGTGGCCGAGCGGTTAAAGGCGCTACAGTCCGGAACCGCACGACCGCTAAGGCGCAGGTTCGAATCCAGCCTCGGGCATGGATGTGTGTGATGTCCTTAGGTTAGTTAGGTTTAAGTATTTCTAAGTTCTAGGGGACTTATGACCACAGCAGTTGAGTCCCATAGTGCTCAGAGCCATAAACATTATTTATGCACACCATTCTTCGTGAGGTGGTACTCCATTCTTACTTTCTCATCCTAATACTATGTTGTTCATAAATTATCTTTTGTGTGTCCCACTGGATTTATTATTAATTCAGCAGAAACCCATGTTTTCATTTCTTTCGATCCTATGCATCCTGGATTTTTATTGCACTAAGTTACTTATAAGTTGCACTACACGTGGCAGAATAAAGTGTACTTCGCTAGGAACAGAATCTATAACATTGAGGTTGACTGGTCATCACCCCACTCACAGCATTCGAGACTTACAGGCGATAGGCAAAATAATGTGAACACTTTTACTACTTGGGAATGATTTACTGTATTAATGTCGGGTTGGACGCCCCATTTGCCCATAAAACAGCTGTAATTCTTCTTGGTATACTGCCGTATAATGATTATGTAGTCTCCAGTGGAATTCTATGCCACTCGTCGATCTGAACCTCTTCTAACTCCTGTACTGACAAGGGAGGCTGAAATCTGCTCCGAAATCTGCGCTCCGGTACCGCCCATAAGGGTTGCATAATGTTCAAGTCCGGGGCCTGTGCTGACCGAGGAAGACGCTGCAGTTAAGTTGCATGCTCCTCATACCACGATTGCACTGTCCTGGCTGTGTAGATGGGTACATTATCGTCCTGAAATACGGCATCATTTTTGGGAACAACATTTGCATCTTGGGGTGCATCTAACACCCAAAATGTTCACCTAATCGTTGACTGTAACACGGCCTTTGAGAGTAATGATGGGACCAGCAGAATACCACGAATTCTCTGCCCGCACCATCGCACTTCCTCCTCCATGCTTAGCCCGTGGAATCAAGGAATCAGGATTCAAGGTTTCTTTAGTTCTCCAGACGTAAACCTGGACCGATGTTGGAAATAACGAAAACGTTGACTCGTCGGACCACATGACGTCTCTCCACTGATCTGCCGCCCAGGATTTATTTTCCTGACACCATATTTTACGCTTCTTTGCTTTGGTCGTCGTCACTAATGGTTACAGTATAGCAGCTCGTCCATGAATACTCACTTTATGGAGTTCTCGGCGGACGGTGTCGATAGACACAGAATCTCGAAGGCGGCTCTGCAGTCACTTTAGCCGCTGTAGTTTTGTGTTGCTTTGGCAAAATTCGTGTTAGTGTATGACGATCTCCGTCATTTAGTTTAGATCCAGGCCCACTATTACGTTTCCGCGATGATGTCTTTCCATGTTTCTTGTAGGCTTTCATGAGTGTTGAAACAGTTGCTTTTGAAACAGTCAATAAGTGGGCTGTCTCAGTTACTGATGCTCCAGCTAATTGGGCCCCCACAATCTGATCACTTTGGAACCCTGTTAGATCCTTTATTGGACGTCGAGCTCGGCCTCTGAATGCAAATACGAAGTGGGCACTACTATGTAAACAACCTGCACTGATGCGTAGTCCGTACTGAACACGCACAGTCCAGAGCCACACGTACCTTACCCTTCGTTGTTGACCGTCAAACACAATCATCCCATTACAACCACTTTCCACTTTATTTTGTCTATCTGCTGCACTCCTTTATATTAATTTAAGAGTTCTAGCTTCCACAAATTTCTGTATATACTAGTATACATTTGAATTAGTGTGCTCGCTTACTCAGGGCTTAAGTATCAGGCTGCAGACCCAATTGCGACCTTCCGATCACCCCTCGGTTCTCGCATTTCTATCAGTTCTTTCACTTCTTTCACTGTTTATCACTATGAAAAATGATTATTTGCACTGTGGTTCGGAATCTAAGCGAAGCTTCGATAGCGATAGAAGCTCTAACAACGAATTAAAACTACGCCATGGCGAGGACTTGAATCCAGTCTCCTGCTTGACAGACATGTGCTAGGTATTACACCACAGCAGAGTCATGGCTAGCAGCGATGTGTTGCGTCCAATAGCCTCCGCAACACGAACTTCAATACAGACCTTCAGCCAATTATTCCCCTTCTCACATCGTCACTATTGCCAAGGCTCTCCGATATTGGAATAGCACCCCAGCTTTGTATGTAGCGGGGAAATCATGCCTGTATCCCAGTCACAGGTGGCGTATTTACCTAATGAAATATAATTTTTCCGCTCCAATGGTGTAACGCCTAGCATATCTGCCCAGTAAGCAGGAGACTGGGGGTCATGTGCCGGCTGTGACACAAATTTAATACATTGCTTCAGCTTCTATACTCATCGAAGTTATATTTCAAACACCTAAGTCTCCGGAAAAACGTTATTCCATCACATCAATAGGGGGTTAAATTGGTTGACCCATATAACTAGCTAGGAAAAGTCAGTTTAAAGGTCTAAGAAAGGCGAGGGCACCCCACCGGCAATAGGATCACGCCAGGTGTAACACAGCAGTGTCGAAAAATTCTTGTTCGTTGGTTGGTTTGTGGGATCGAAGGGAACAGACTGATACGGTAATCGGTCCCAAAAATTTTTGTCTTATCAACAGCTCTACCTTTTCATCTCTCGTTTAGATGGTCGTATCGTTAAGCTGAATATGTAATTTCTGTCTTCTAAGCCAGTTGTTTATCTGAAACTAGGCCGTACATAAATTGTACGTACTGTAAATTTTTTGTTTCGGTATTTTGAGGATTGTCTGCAACTAAATGGGAAAGCTTCCATTGTGATCCACATATGCTAAAATTGAAAACCGTAACAAACTGGAGTGTAGCTTACAGTTAAGCTGTTGTAGAATGTCTCATAATCCAGTAAGTGAATTGGGCACAGTAGCGGAGCTACGTGGCCCGATGGATTCCTGAATTTTAATCATAGCGTAATTTTACTTATAGAACGTAGGATAGCATCACTTATTTTTATCAGTGAGGTGTCAAGTGAAAAAGCAGTGCCTGCCGGGGTGGCCGAGCGGTTCTAGACGCTACAGTCTGGAACCGCGCGACCGCTACGGTCGCAGGTTCGAATCCTGCCTCGGGCATGGATGTGTGTGACGTCCTTAGATTAGTTGGGTTTAATTAGTTCTAAGTTCTAGGGGACTGATGACCTCAGAAGTTAAGTCCCATAGTGCTCAGAGCCATTTGCACCATTTCTGAAATAGCAGTGGAATCTCTGAAGGTCGACGCGATCCATAATGTTACGTTTCATATATAATTTACGCTATTAATAATAATTATGAGTAGCAAGTAATTTTAAATTACTATATAAATATGGCTACTCGCTAAAAATGTATGCACAAATGGGAATTAGTAATTCCTACCCTTCATCATATTCAAGTAACGTCTACACTTATATTACGGCTCTGCAATTTACTCTTAAGCGCATGGTCAGAGAGGTCATCAAGTCACTTTCAGAGTGTTTCTCTACCGTTTCCTTCTCGAACAGTTTGCGGGGAAAAAAGAACACTTAAAAATTTTCGTGCGAGCTTCGATTTCTATTTATGACTATGACCTTATCGTCCTACGAATGTGGACGTCAACAAAATGTGTTTTCGTTCAGAGGAGAGAGTTGGAGGTTTAAATTTCGTGGAAGTAACTTGCCATAATGAATAACGCCTTTCCTTTGCTGATTGCGTAGCGTAGGCAGTCTCCTTATGGGATTTGTTGCATATTCTGTGTGTTCCGGCAGTAAAACACGGTCTGTCGTTCGACTTGTCCATAACCCACGTGATAGTACTAGTCTCAGTTGTCCATTAATGTAATCTATAGCTTTCGGCAGTCTTTAAATTTGTGTGAATGTTCGTCTTACCGAAATTTAAAGTATTCCTCTTAGTACTACTTAGTTTTCATTATTTAGAACCTATTGCCACTTTTGGTACAATACAGATACCGTGTCCAAGTCATTACGCAATTTGTTCTGTTCTTTTGATGACTTTACTAGACGGTAAGTAACAGCATCATCTGCAAATACTTAAGGAGACTGCATAGGTTGTCTTCCAAATCATTTATGCAGATCAGAAACAGCAGAGCCTATAACACTTCTTTGTGGAACGCCTGATATGACTTCTGTTTTACACGTCGACTTTTCTGTAGTTGCTATGAAGTGTGACCTTTCTGACAGGAAATCACGAATTCAGTAGCGCAACTGAGATTATAAGCCACTTTTGAGGAACCACATCGCAAGCCTTTTGCAAATCTAGAAATATGGAAAAATATGAGATACCATGTTGATGGTACTCATTACTTCATGGGAACAAAGAGCTAGTTCTACTGCACACAAACGGTATTTTATGGATCCGTCTTGACTATTTGTCAATAGATCGGTTTCTTCGGGATACTTCATGATGTTCGAACACAGCGTATGCTCTAAACCCCTACAGCCAAACTACGTTAGTGATATGCTTCTGCAATTCAGTGCACTACTACCATTTGCTTTCTTGTGTATTGGTATGATCTGCGCAACTTTCCAGTCTTTAGGTTGGTTGGTTGGTTGGTTGGTTGTTTTTGGGGAAGGAGACCAGACAGCGTGGTCATCGGTCTCATCGGATTAGGGAAGGATGGGGAAGGAAGTCGGCCGTGCCATTTCAGAGGAACCATCCCGGCATTTGCCTGGAGTGATTTAGGGAAATCACGGAAAACCTAAATCTGGATGGCCGGACGCGGGATTGAACCGTCGTCCTCCCGAATGCAGTCTTTAGGTAGAGATGTTTCAACGAGCGAGCGGTCTTATATGATTCCCAAGTATGGACCTATTATATCAGCGTACTGTGAAATGAACCGGACTGCTATACAGTCTTGATCGAAGAGTTGCTTTATTAAATAAATTACTGTTTTGATTTAGTGAGGATATCTACTTCTAAGTTATTCTTGTTGACAGTTTTTCTTGTTTCGGATTCAGGAATATTTCCTTCGTCCTCTTTGGCGAAGACGTTTCGGAAAACCATAGTAACCACGCTTTAGAGGCACTGTCTTGGGAACATTACCACTGCTATCACGAACTGGAAGTGTGGATTGTGTTTTGCCGCCGTTGTACCTTACATACGACCAGAATCTCATTCGATTTTCTGCCAGATTTCGAGACAAACTTTCGTTATAGGAACTATTGAAAGCACATCGCATTGAAGTCTGTGCTAAGTTTCGAATATTGTAATACTTTGGGGCTACACATAGATGGAACTGTCAAGGAAAAATTACTCTGTTTTTTATTTTCAAACTTTGCTGTCTCCCGCTATTTTATATCATTGAGTAGGTTTTCAGTGTTTTTAATGGCAGTAACCTGCACCCCCCTCCCCTCCCCACCCGTCTTCTGTGCTAAAATCTGAACATCATTTTATCATTTGGTATTTCATTTGAGTACATCATAGTTTCTTTAACTATAGTGGCTTATTTACGACAAACTTCATGAGTGGTCAAAATTTTTAGCTCCTTAAACAAAGCCGCGCGGTGTAGCTGTGCGGTCTGGGGCGCCTTGCCACGGTTCGCGCGGCTCCCCCCGTTGGAACTTCGAGTCCTCCCTCGGTAACGGGTGTATGTGTTGTCCTTAGCGTAAGTTAGTTTAAGTAGGTAACGTAGTGTGTAAGCCTAAGGACGGATAACCTCAGCAGTTTAGTCCCATAGGAACTTACCATAAATTTCCAATTTTCCTTAAATTAATAATTACGAAATCGTCGGGCCAATCACATGTTATTTGTACAGCAATGACATCTATCTTTCTTAAAGATGAGTTCCTTTACAAGGTTGTTTCATATGATAGTACTAAATGAAAATTCCTAAGATGTGTTGACTTACCGATTTCCGTATGATGATTGATAAGTTACATATTACACTGAATACTCCTAATAACATTTTAGAATACGAAGCTCTGACGATAAATTTGTAGTCTCTGAGCCAAATTTATTCCTTTGGTCGTATTAACAGTGAAAGTCAGAACCAATATTCTGCCCCGCCATTTTTTTTAATGTGCGTTGTATAAGAGTACATAACTGCTGCAAAAATATCAACAAGAAAATTGCAGCATAGACATGGTGAATGAATTTTCGGGAGTCATACACATAAAAGATAAGCACTTTATGTTGCCTTACTTTCTAATCCAATCATAAACCGAATACATCATTAAAATTGGGAAAAATTCGAAGGCCGATACATGAAATTCTACACAGGGCAGCGGGCAGACGACGTAGACGCATAGGAATTCCTGTGGGACTTAGTATTTTTACCTGGTAATAAAAGCAAATGTTCTTCTTGCTCCTGCAGCGTAAAATGAGATTTATTTACGGGGTAACGTTACGACAGAGGAAATTAATTTTGATTATGTTGAAATTTCCCAGTAAATAACGAGAGTATTCATGTTTCAGTTTGCGAGATTATTAATTTACCTTCTGCTGCTCGGGGCTTTGGTAATTACTCTCTTCGCGTATAACCGAAAATTCGTAAATATTGGGCCGGTATTATTGACATATACATTCTTAATGTTATTCGCCATTAAGTAGATCACAAGAAAATCAAGTAGAATCTAGTTACATTCAGGTGTTACCCTCTTAGCCAGTAAAAGAGTTAGTTTTACGAACTCAGTAAATAGATGAAATACTGTCTGAGATCTTACGTTAGTGTGTAAGTGGCGACTGAATATCAGATCAAAGGTAATGATCCTACTTGAGTCATATTGTTGTACACTTTGATTACTGAGCTTCACTCTCTTCCGAACGTTGTTCTTAGATATCAATGATTTCTAAAAATAACACCACTGATAAGGTTAGGTATGGGCATCAGCAACTCGACACATTGAGCGCGAAGAGTATGTTTAACTACCGAGAGGAACTCGAAAGTGACAAATAACCTGAGCCCAATCAGATAAACCAAAACCATGCTGAAAAGAGCGTGAGCTCTCTAATCAGTCCACTCTCTTCCTTCCAGAGAATGAATGATTTTCTAACGCATTAATCCGCATGTACAATGTGTGCTTAATACATGTGTAGAAGATGGCATAGACGACGTCTGCATTCGTCGTGTAAAATACCAAATGACAGGTACGTGGGCGTGCTGGGAATTAATGTCTCCGATTTTTTATGTGAAAACTTTTCAAGATTTTTAAATAAAACAGACAACGTCTATATTCTACATCTTTATCATTCACACCTATTCATTTTCCTGTCAACATTGGAACCCAGACGACGAACGCATTTCTCCCAGTGAGAAGCCAGTTTGTTGACAAAATGAATGTAGACTGTTTGAGTTTGTTAACGGAATGACTATCTTACCCCTGCTTGCACGGCTTCGTCACTACCAAGTGAATTCCTCGTATGTAAACAGATGAAAACCCGATGAGGCCAATGTGGGGTTCTTGGCGGAGATCGATGACAGTGAACCAAGACGTTAGACTGTTGCAGACGTCGCAGCGATCATGTGTGCTTTGCTATTGTTATGCTAAAGGAGAGGGTACTCCATGTGTGGAGGGACTCTTCGAATTTGAAGCTTAATTAACGCACGTTGTTTCCCACTTACTGACATAGTTACGTTACACACGTTCATGTTTCCTGCGACAATGCGGGGCCCTCTAGCGGCAGAGGGCTGCAAATATGAGGGAATGAAGAACAAAGATTAAACTGTTAATAACGTTTGTTAGAAAAGCTTTACGAGTTTTCACACAAAAAATTTGGAACAACTATTTTTCAGCACGCTCTCGTACATTATAAACTAGAGATTGAAGAGCATCCCATAACTTTTTGGGTCTGTGTTTTACTGCGAAATAAAATAAGGACATTTCTGTCTTCATCAAAGACACGTTTCGCCTTTTCTGAGACGGAAGCTGTTGCCAAATACCGTCATAAGAGAGGTTATAAGTGTGGGTAAATCAGTGAACATGTACCCGTGGCATTTCCACCTTTACTCAGGAAAGGCACTGTAGACAATCCGGCTGGAAAAAGTAGTATAGCCACTAACAAGAGACGTCGAACTTGTGACGGCAGTAGCACAGATGAAGAAGATATCAACCTAACGCTGAAAGCTGTAGGTGACATTCAGAAAACAGTACTGGAAACTGTTTCAGACAATATTGTCAGCATAGATTCGAACTCTGAGTCAAGTACATCAGTAGACAGATCGAATATGCTACCATCACCTGAACAGGTCGAAGTGACATCAGAGTCCCATTCTGTAGCGCTGGACGCGCCAGTAGATGGCAATGCGCTGCTCTTGGTGACGCCACAACCCCGCGCTGCAGTACCCGTACGTCAATCAATGCAGACAGATTCACTCGCAGATGCAACTGAAAGCAAACATGACGAGGTAGCGAGTGATTGTCAACAACAGGCGACGTCACAGCCCAAATCCCAAGACGAAGAAGCGGAGTTTTACAACAATAACACACAAACAGTAAACGAAAGTGTTCATAGAAGTGATGGGGCATTGGAAGAGTGTTTGCAAACTGCTTCGGCGCCGCCTTTGGCAGACGAGATGGTGGCACACTACTGCCCCTCAGATCCACCGACACCGCTCTCAGTGGAAAACTGCTCAGGGGGTGGGCGGAGCAGACATTCGGGGAAGGCTAGTGTCAATGCAAACCGCAAGAAAAGTAAAAAGAAAGGTTCTAATGCATAAAATGGTTCAAATGGCTCTGAGCACTATGCGACTTAACTTCTGAGGTCATCAGTCGCCTAGAACTTAGAACTAATTAAACCTAACTAACCTAAACACATCACACACATCCATGCCCGAGGCAGGATTCGAACCTGCGACCGCAGCGGTCACGCGGTTCCAGACTGAAGCGCCTTTAACCGCACGGCCACACCGGCCGGCGGTTCTAATGCAAACCGTGACGGTGGTCTCCAGTCAGATTCTCAGGAAGTATCCGGCATGGAGTGGCATGAAATGATAGATTAGTGGGAAAAAGGTCACTCCCCTATGTTACAGTCATATACGATTACCCCAGTACAGTCGGATGTTAAAATAGCTGCTCTGAAACAGTTTCTGTATGAGTCAGCGACGGATATTGCTCTCCTACAGGAAGTGGTATTCCCACAATTAAATTTTTCCAATTACGTTGAGTTTTACAATATTTCCACTGAAACGAATGTTGGCACGGCCATTTTAGTTAGAGAAGGCATCCCCGTACATGACTTTGATAAATTAGAATCGGGGCGAGGTATTGAAATAAATGTAGCAGGAGTTACTATAGTCAATTTATATGCTCCTTCTGGCAGCAGTAATAGAGCTGCAAGAGCCACATTCTTTAATGAAAGCGTAATTTATTTACTGAGGAAAAACCCCCTCCAACTTATAATAGGGGGAGATTTTAATTGTGTATTGAGTCGAAAGGATCAAATCCCCAACTTCAATTACTCAACTGACTTGAGACGTCTTGTTGTTGATTTAAAATTAAAAGATGCGTGGGAAATAAAATACCCAAAAATGGTGAACTTCACTCATATTGTTGCGAATTCCTGTAGTAGAACTGACAGAATTTACGTATCGGAAAATTTAGCAGATAAAGTACTGAAAACAGAAACTGTTCCCGTTAGTTTTTCCGATCACAGTGCGTTGCTGACCTGCGTAAATTTAACACCACAACCTACCCGAAGAGTAAGAAGCCAGTGGAATTTAAATATATCGTTATTATCAGAAGAAGACTTAGAAGATGCCCTAACCAGAGCTTGGGAAATGTGTCTCCATTCACTGAACAACTTTCCAAGTGTGATAGAATGGTGGACCCAACGAGTGAAACCGAAGCTAAGGAAAGTTTTAATATCTTTTAGTATAGATATGGCCAGAGAAAGGAAACAGACTGTAGAATTCCACTACAGCGTGCTCAGGGACCTCTACGATCAGACAGATGCAATTCCTACAAGATTAAAAGACATCAAGAAAATAAAAGCAAAGTTAATAAGTCTGAAACGTAAGGAACTGGAGGGACTTAAAATAAAATCCAAAGCAAAGTCAGTCACTGAAGATGAGACTGCTGCATTGTACCAACTTGTCAGACACGCCAAAAATAGAAGAAGAAGTTTCATGGATGAACTTCAAATAGATGATGGTACCATAATCACCACCCAGAAGGAAATAATTAAAGAGATCTCAGCGTACTATGAACGTATGTATGCGTCAGGGGAAACAAACGAAGAAGAATACGATGAGCTCTTTGGTACATATCTTCCACGAATATCGCGAGATGGTGATGAGAACATTTCTTCGGACATCACCAAGGAAGATGTATTAGAAATCGTGTGCAGCTCCCCTGCTACAAAATCTCCAGGACCTGACGGACTGTCCATTGAATTCTATAAACGATTTTGGTCCCTAGTAGGAGAAAAGTTCACCGAAATTGTGAATGAAGTCTTACAAGGAAAGCCGTGCCTGCAGAGTTCAAACAATGCAAAATCGCGTTGATCCCGAAGAACAGAGGCTGCAAAAAAATATACAACCTAAGTCCGATTTCGCTTTTAAATTCAGATTATAAAATTATAGCTCGAGTAATTAACAAGCGCTTTACACCATGCACTGCTGACATCATAGGCCAACAGCAGACTTGTGCTTTTAGAAGAGCGATTTTACAAACTGCTGCTTTGTATCGCGATGTCATTGCGCTAACGCGGGCAAGTAACATAAAATGTGGACTGCTTTTCATAGACTTCCATAAGGCATTTGATCAAATTAATCACAAATACCTGATAGAGATAATGCGCCGAATGGACTTCATGCCAAAAACCATCGACATCATCAAGAACATGGCAATGGGTGTTACTGCACAAATCTCCGTTAACTGTCAACTGACAAAAAAAAATTCAAATAAAAAGGGGTGTTACCCAAGGAAGCCCCTTATCCATGCTCCTGTTCGTTATATCGCTGGAACCTTTCTTGAAACAGCTACAGCACAGGCTGACAGGCATTACCATTCAAGGAACAAAGACCGTGGTAGGTGCTTACGCGGACGATGTAGGCGTAATCATCAGAGACCAAACAGATGTGACACAACTGTAGATGATACTTGCAAAATAGTGTTCCGCATCAGGTGCGAGGGTAAATGAAAATAAAAGTAAATTTCTAAATATAAAGCGGCTTGCTAACTTACGCATTGAGTGGGCGAACCATGTTCATGAACACAAAGCTCTTGGAATGGCATTGACAACGTCCCTTTTAAAAATGATAGCAATAAATTGGCGGGAGGTGGCAAGAAAAATCAAGGGAACTTTGATTGGAAACTGTCAACGTAGCATAGACCAGTTCCAGAGAATACTGTTTATCAACATGTATATTTTATCCAAGGCCTACTACATAGCACAGGTTCTCCCCATTCCATCAATTGTGGCGAAGACAATCATGTCCACCTTAGCAAAGATCTTGTGGAAAGGGGAATTGTTTCGAGTGCCGGTGAAGACAGCAGTTTTGGATCCAAGCAATGGAGGAATGGGTCTAACAGACATCAAGTCTAAAGCGATGGCATTGTATGTCAAACGAACATGGAGCATAATGTGTAATGATCCAGGGCGCATTACAGCAAAACTATACGATATTGTCAGGCCAGAAAGTGTAGAGCCGCCGATAAATATAGAAAAAATAAGTTTTAAGCTGAAACACGTTAGGGAGTATTATCTTGAACTAAGTTATCTCAGCAAAAAGATTTTAAACTCCAAAAACGTTACAGCAAAGGCGATTTCAGCTGAAAGACGGAAACATGAAAGGAAAAATAACATAGAAACCAAATATGCTGGAATAGCATGGAATGTGGTCTGGAGAAACATCAGTAGTGATGTTCTCTCGTCTGACGTGAGAACAGCGTGGTACAAGGTAGTCAATAGCATCATCAACACTAATGAGCGCCTCTTTGCCGTCGGTTTAAGTGACACAAACCTCTGCAGCAAATGCAACCTCGTTGATAGTGTGTCTCATCGTTACACTTGTGGAGATCGGATTATCAACTGGAGGTGGACCAGGGAGAAAATTGCTCAAACAACAAGAACTTCAGCAAACAACGTACCGACTAACATTTTCTTCAGACCAGAGGAAAGTTACTACCCTCAGGCAAAAAATAACGCAGTGATTTGGTTAATGGGCAAATATACAAGTTATGTTTTTAACAATATTGGGAGCGATGAACATATTAAATACAAGATGTATATGGAAAACGAATTCGAGAAAATACTCAAATATCAGAATCACAATAAGATATATGGTAACATGCTCCGAATTGTCTTCAACCGAATGGGTATAGGTTAAGAAACTGGATTCCTAGTAGAGAGGGAATGGATTGGGTCACGTTCCCGACCCTAACCTCACTTGCAACTCATACATGAAAAATAAATCAGCAGTACAGAAGATACAAGAATATGGCGAGAAACATCTGGTGTCTGATATAAAGGGAGGTCTTGAACTCCCTATAGATGCGTTTAGAAGGCTGGAACTGACAAAAATAACAAGGCAGTGAATTATTTTGCGATGTCGCTGTTCGGGACTTCTCTTCTGTCCATGTAATTTACCCTGGAAAGAACACATATCAAGGATTTACTGAATGATTAATTTGGGTCGGGGAAATGATGATGAGGAACCGGCTGCAGAAGAAGAAAATGTGCATGCTGAACTGCCACCAGTTGAAGGTGGCAGTAAAGGTGCTAAATTGTGCTACTACTAAAGACTCATTTTTTGAATGCTGTAATTCATGACTGCAATTATCTGTCACCTTATTTATGTCATTTCATTGTAGCCATTTTTGTTACTATTTCTAGTGAATAAAAAAAAAGGGGGTAGCGTCTTTCATTCATAGTCAAATCGTCTTCGGTCCTGGGTTCGATCCCCGCCACTGCCTAAATTTTGATAAATAATCATCATTGGTGGCCGAAGACTTCCGGCATAAGAAGTCAGCCTCATTTTGCCAACGGCCTTGTTAAGGAGGGCGGAGGAGCGGATAGAGGTTCAGGACACACTCTTGTCCTAGGGGTGGGAAATTGCCCCTAAAGGAGGAAGAATCAGCAATGATCAACGACTTGAGGATGCAGAAGGCAATGGAAACCACTGCATTAAAGACACGTAACGTGTATCCACAGGACATGTGGACTGTAATTGAAGAAGTGTCATGATGATCTCTCCATTGGCAAAAGATTCCGGAATAGTCCCCCATTCGGATCTCCGGGAGGAGACTGCCAAGGGGGAGGTTACCATGAGAAAAAGATTGAATAATCTACGAAAGGATAACGTTCTACGAATCGGGGTGTGGAATGTCAGAAGCTTGAACGTGGTAGGGAAACTAGAAAATCTGAAAAGGGAAATGCAAAGGCTCAATCTAGATATAGTAGGGGTCAGTGAAGTGAAGTGGAAGGAAGACAAGGATTTCTGGTCAGATGAGTATCGGGTAATATCAACAGCTGCAGAATATGGTATGACAGGTGTAGGAATCGTTATGAATAGGAAGGTAGGGCAGAGGGTGTGTTACTGTGAACAGTTCAGTGACCGGGTTGTTCTAATCAGAATCGACAGCAGATCAACACCGACAACGATAGTTCAGGTATACATGCCGACGTCACAAGCTGAAGATGAACAGATAGAGAAAGTGTATGAGGATGTTGAAAGGGTAATGCAGTATGTAAAGGGGCACGAAAATCTAACAGTCATGGGTGACTGGAATGCAGTTGTAGGGGAAGGAGTAGAAGAAAAGGTTGCAGGAGAATATGGACTTGGGACAAGGAATGAAAGAGGAGAAAGACTAATTGAGTTCTGTAACAAGTTTCAGCTAGTAATAGCGAATACCCTGTTCAAGAATCACAAGAGGAGGAGATATACTTGGAAAAGGCCGGGAGATACGGGAAGATTTCAATTAGATTACATCATGGTCAGACAGAGATTCCGAAATCAGATACTGGATTGTAAGGCGTACCCAGGAGCAGATATAGACTCAGATCACAATATAGTAGTGATGAAGAGTAGGCTTAAGTGCAAGACATTAGTCAGGAAGAATCAATACGCAAAGAAGTGGGATACGGAAGTACTAAGGAATGACGAGATACGTTTGAAGTTCTCTAACGCTATAGATACAGCAATAAGGAATAGCGCAGTAGGCATAACAGTTGAAGAGGAATGGACATCTCTAAAAAGGGCCATCACAGAAGTTAGGAAGGAAAACATAGGTACAATGAAGGTAGCTGCGAAAAAACCATGGGTAACAGAAGAAATACTTCAGTTGATTGATGAAAGGAGGAAGTACAAACATGTTCCGGGAAAATCAGGAATACAGAAATACAAGTCGCTGAGGAATGAAATAAATAGGAAGTGCAGGGAAGCTAAGACGAAATGGCTGCAGGAAAAATGTGAAGACATCGAAAAAGATATGATTGTCGGAAGGACAGACTCAACATACAGGAAAGTCAAAACAACCTTTGGTGACATTAAAAGCAACGGTGGTAATATTAAGAGTGCAACGGGAATTCCACCGTTAAATGCAGAGGAGAGAGCAGATAGGTGGAAAGAATACATTGAAAGCTCCTATAAGGGTGAAGATTTGTCTGATGTGATAGAAGAAGAAACAGGAATCGATTTAGAAGAGATAGGGGATCCAGTATTAGAATCGGAATTTAAAAGAGCTTTGGAGGACTTACGGTCAAATAAGGCAGAAGGAATAGATAACATTCCATCAGAATTTCTAAAATCATTGGGCGAAGTGGCAACAAAACGACTATTCACGTTGATGTGTAGAATATATGAGTCTGGCGATATACCAGCTGACTTTCCGAAAAGCATCATCCACACAATTCCGAAGACAGCAAGAGCTGACAAGTGCGAGAATTATCGCACATTCAGCTTAACAGCTCATGCATCGAAGATGCTTACAAGAATAATATACAGAAGAATGGAAAAGAAAATTGAGAATGCGCTAGGTGACGATCTGTTTGGCTTTAGGAAAAAAAGTAAAGGGACGAGAGAGGCAATTCTGACGTTACGGCTAATAATGGAAGCAAGGCTAAAGAAAAATCAAGACACTTTCATAGGATTTGTCGACCTGGAAAAAGCGTTCGACAATATAAAATGGTGCAAGCTGTTCGAGATTCTGAAAAAAGTAGGGGTAAGCTGTAGGGAGAGACGGGTCATATACAATATGTACAACTAAGAGGGAATAATAAGAGTTGACGATCAAGAACGAGTTGCTCGTATTAGAAAGGGTGTAAGACAAGGCTGTAGCCTTTCACCCCTACTGTTCAATCTGTACATCGAGGAAGCAATGATGGAAATAAAAGAACGGTTCGGGAGTGGGATTAAATACAAGGTGAAAGGATATCAATGATACGATTCGCTGATGACATTGCTATCCTGAGTGAAAGTGAAGAAGAATTAAATGATCTTCTAAACGGAATGATCAGTCTAATAAGTACACAGTATGGTTTGAGAGTAAATTGGAGAAATACGAAGGCAATGAGAAGTAGTAGAAATGAGAACAGCGAGATACTTAACATCAGGATTGATGGTCACGAAGTCAATGAAGTTAAGGAATTCTGCCACCTAGGCAGTAAAATAACCAATGACGGACGGAGCAAGGAGGACATCAAAAGCAGGCTCGCTATGGTAAAAAAGGCATTTCTGGCCAAGAGAAGTCTACTAATATCAAATACCAGCCTTAATTTGAGGAAGAAATTTCTGAGGATGTACGTCTGGAGTACAGCATTGTATGGTAGTGAAACATGGACTGTGGGAAAACCGGAACTGAAGAGAATCGAAGCATTTGAGATGTGATGCTATAGACGAATGTTGAAAATTAGGTGTACTGATAAGATAAGGAATGAGGAGGTTCTACGCAGAATCGGAGAGGAAAGGAATATGTGGAAAACACTGATAAGGAGAAGGGACAGGATGATAGGACATCAGCTAAGACATGAGGGAACGACTTCCATGGTACTAGAGGGAGCTGTAGAGGGCAAAAACTGTAGAGGAAGACGGAGATTGGAACACGTCGAGCAAATAATTGAGGACGTAGGTTGCAAGTGCTACTCTGAGATGAAGAGGTTAGCACAGGAAAGGAATTTGTGGCGGGCCGCATCAAACCAGTCAGTAGACTGATGAAAAAAAAAAAGAAAAAAAAAAAAAAAAAAAAAAGTCAGTAACAGAAACTACAAAGATGAAACATCTAAAATGCTGTTAACATCAGGATAACATGGATGATAACCGATAGCCAAAGAAAGTATGGCAATACGACCCAGTGGAAAGAAAGAACGTTGACGACCTAGGAGGAGCAGGAGGCTCACAGAGGACTACAGAAAGGGATTGGCATTATCGGAGAAGTGAACAACAGGAAGGGAGAAGCGGCATCCGCTATAGAATACGACAAGTGATTATGATGATGATGGTGATGTTGATGATGATGGCATTTGAAACGGTTCAGTCACTTTACGAAATGACAACGACACGTATTTCACTCACACAGTCCGTATTGTTTAACTGGTTTGATGTGAGTAGTTGAGATGCAACCATTCTTCATGTTTGTCCGCAAATTGTTTTTGGTACCGTATCATGGACAGCCTGGAAATTTACGAAGACTGTTCTGTTCAGTAATGTGAATTTGCCATCAATACGTGAACAGGCAGTTCTAAAATCATTCTGTTCTTTAGATATTATAGCCTCAGTCTCTATTCTTTCTTTTCAGATCCTCCCGTATAATAACGGTAGTGAAGCCACCACTCTTATGCCATGAAAAGTTACACAGCCGTGCCTATGCCCCTTCTTATAGATTGAACTGATAGCAGACTTTTGACATTGCTTGGGAACCTGGACCCTTTCCACACGCTTATTTTGCAATTGGGCGAAGGCATCGTACACAATCATAGAAGTTATATTTATGAACTCTATGTTTTTTCCACAACGTACTTGGTGGCTTCTGTTTTCATATGATTCTCAGCTTAGCGAATTTCTTTTACATTATCGATTGTTCACGTGGATGATCGTCCGTCAAAAATAAATTCTTTGTGTGAATTATTTTCATTTCTCCAAAGGCAGGGCTTGTTAATACTTTACTGAATCCTCCATGCTTATTAGAATAATCCCAGCATTATCTTTTTTTTTCAACTCTCATCGTCTTCAGTATCTTCCACGTTTTTCTTTCTCTAGTAGTACATTTCTTCTTTATCCTCTCCGACTTTCTGCCACACCTCATTTTCATCTTTAGTAATGGCCTTTGTGCATCTTTCTGTTTACCTTTATAGGCTTTATGACATTCATCAAGCCGAGTGCTCAGCCACTTATTATGCGCTCACCTTTTTGTCTTCACCAACTCCTTTACATCGACAGTCCACCATGCATTCGTCGTTTCTATTCCCAATTTCGTTTTCTCCCCTAGAGCTTAAAAGGTTTGTTTAACGGACTGATACATACTCTCTACAGCATCATTCTTCGTACATCATGTCCTGGCTGCGAGGCTAAGTTGGTAGATAAAGCATGATGAATCCTCCTGAAACATAGTAGATTACAACAGACCTCTGACGACTTCACACTTGCCAGCTCATCATCTACTATTTATTTCGCTCTCAAGGGATAGTATATTCTCTAAATCAGTCTGACCCCCACATTCGGGGCCCCGTAAAACTCTCATGTCTTTAATAAACAACCTTGTTGTACGCCGTGTTATCACATCTTCAGAGACAGATCTTAACTTATAAGTCGGTTGTTCCCACGTACAGTGATGTATTGATTTGTGGTTCAACCATCTTTTCATTATCTTCAAAAAATTTTGCTGACATAAGTCTATCAACCTAGCCATTTTTATTTAATACAATTTCCCAAAACTGACCAAAAACGCGGTCATAAGTTATCTACCCAGTATGTGCACTCAGCGATCAATAAATATTATTTCTTATTGTTCACTTACCTTTTCCAGAGACCCTGTCAGTTCACCACGAAATTTTTCATTTCCCTCCATCTTTATGAAGACAGCTAGAGCATACACTGTCATTATCACGACCGAGTGGCTTAATAAGTCCATGGAACCTGCACGATCATCTCGCTAATCTAATTCGAGGATGCGATATCTTTCTTATATTTTTTCCTAATAGCTGTAGAGACCACTGTACTCGCTCATTCACATTTACGCAGCTGCTGAAAATATTGATATAACCATTTGTTCTTCAGCACATTTGTCATTATCTTTGAGTTATGGATACTATGTCCACATTATATGCCCTCATTTCTTGTAAAACGCCTTCAGCTATAATGGTAGTCACCTGGATGTTACATGTACCGATTTTCATTCTCCTTGTCCATGCCTAATTTTGTTTTTCATAAACATCTACTATTCACACGAGGTTGTTTTAAAGGCAAGTTACGCTTGGAATTTTTTACAGGTGACGACGTTCCCCCATCATGGAAGGCCGTTACACTGTCTTTTTGGGCTACAGGGTTCGGCTTAACTCTGCTTCCTAAACTCTTCTGTCCTCTAGGCCATTGGGATGTTGCTGACCCTAAGGTGACGTTGAAGCCTATTTCTCTTGTTATTAGACTCCCCTTCCATCCTCTTCCATTACCTACATCACGCACATCATTGTATACTATGCTTCGTCCAGGGGATACGTGTCATCTTGGAAGTGGAAATAGGAGTTATTGGCAGAGCTAACTTTAATCTTCAGCTTTGAATTTTCGACCTATGGCTCGATGTCAGTCATTACTAGAGTTTTTATCCTATCCAGGTATCAGCAGCTAGAACAGGTTCTGAGGTCTTTTGTCAAACTTAGCCCACATGAAATTTCGTAATCAGGTAAGCACACCACATGGTGGCCCACGAGGGATGGTCAATATTCAGGGATTTTACAGTAACGCTCATTCGAAGCAAAAATTTCTAGTAAACATGGGATGTAAAATACACCACTTAAGAGCTCTGATGATTTCTTCATCTGTGATAATGTTAAAGAAATCTCTTCTTCTGCTATCTCTTTGCTTTAAATACTTTGTGATGTGGCAGTATGGACCAAAACAAGACACAATTTTTCGGTCCTTCTATCTTTTCCTTTCACCTACATACGATTACTTTTGAGGTAAGCTGTATGTTCCAAGCTGTTTCCCAGAAAATAATGTCTTCTATGCGCTTTCCTCAGATCTGATATTTTATTTTCGGTAAACCTGGGGTCTAAAGTGCATACGTTCAGAGCTAATAAAAAGTCTGAAAACGCGATCGAGACCATTTTTATTGATTTTTGTGCTACTATTAGGTTCTCAAGAGCGAAATGAGTGTGACGCAGCCCTTGTGTCTCGAGACCCCACAAATTGGTGAAGTGGAACTCCAGGCACCTCCGGAAGCACCACCTGGCAGGTGGTGTACCCACTGCCTAGACGAGACGGCAGATGCGTGTGAACTGTGGATCGCGCCTTAACGTTCCGACAACCAGCGTAGCCATGCCGTAAGCGTGCTGGTATTACATCAGGAGCCATGAGACAGCACTGTGGCCTGCAAATCTGCTGTGTGAAATCTACAACAATTAGCAAAAATGTACGGTGAAACTCTCAGGAAAGAAAAATGTCACACACGGAGGGAATAAAATGTATTATTAGTGTGTGAATTCGGAAATGCTTTAATCCATATTATAAATCACCTTCTACTTTTCTTCATAATTACATCAGCCGTAGGAAACAGAAACATAACGTACCAGCATTACACAAAAGGTTTCCTTTCATGAAACGTTCAAAATACCCTCTTGGTTACCTTTCCTTAGAAGGCACAGTAAGTTGTTATTTTTAGGTTCACCGCCATTGTTTGCTGTTTCAATGGAACAAGGGTAATGTTTCCATATGGTTCACTTCACGGCTTGTGTTGCCAAAAAGCAACCTCATAGCTCTACTAGCATCAAACACATAGCACCAACCGTTCGGTGTTCATCGCGATCTGTGCAAGAACTTAGCATTAACTGTGCATGGCTCGTCACGTATTTGGCTCCCAGTACACCGAGTGCACTGGAATTGTACTAAGACGTGGAGTTGACAGGCACCTACTTGGTATAAGGATTAGCAGGCGGTACAGACCGTGGCGCTGAACAGACGCAGTTCTCCGGGATACATTAGCGGGTCAGAGATTCAATGAGACGACGGGTTAATGCATGTATCCTTAATAACGGATTGAAATTTAACATTTCATTTAGGAAAACGCCTTATGCTAAGTTGATAATCCTTTTGCTCTGTCATTCCCATGAATGTACGATAAAGAGTAATATAAATTGAGCTCTGAAGCGGAAATAAAGCGATGCCATATGCACGTCCATGTGGCACAGAAGTTTGTTGGTGCCTTTATGTTTCACCGTGCATAATCACAGCTTCGATGTGCTGGGAGCGTTTCATCGATGTGGAAGGGCATGTGCACCCACGCTATGTGTCATGTGGTACAAGCAGTCTCCCGTTATTACCAGCACTGGTTGTTATTTTGTCTGTTCTGCCTGACGACAACTAGTGAATGTGAATGTGTGTGAAATCCTATGGGACTTAACAGCTAAGGTCATCAGTCCCTAAGCTTACACACTACTTAACCTAAATTATCCTAAGGAGAAACACACACACCCATGCCTGAGGGAGGACTCGAACCTCCGCCGGTACCAGCCGCACAGTCAGTGACTGGAGCCCCCTAGACCGCTCGGCTAATAACGCGCGGCGACAACTAGTGGCGCCGACTGAACGCATTACTGTTACATTACTATCTCGACCTGCGAGAGGTTTTTACCTCACCTTTACTGGTTTCTCCAATTGTATAGCTTTTGTGCGAAGTACTATTTAAACTGCAGGTAAAGGTGTTGCTCTTTTGTCTAGTTAAAAGTAACAGGAAGTTGTATTCTCTAAATTATAAAGGCAGGAAGTTTTCTAAATCTATTCTTTCAATTTAATAACCAGCTGGCCTTTGTTAAAGTAAGAATTGTAGAGCTAAAGTGGTTTCTCACAGTTCACGTTGTAGTGGTTAATAAAAAAAGAAAAAGTAAAGAAACGAAAAGAAAAGAAAAGAAAAGAAAAGAAAAGAAAAGAAAATGTGGAAAGAAATCGTGAGTAAAAAGGTTTTTTTTTAAATAGTAAATGACCGTGAAAAAGGGAAAGAATGAAATGCAAATTGGACTTCGTATTACAGAAAAGCTATCGGGTTCGTGATTCGGAAAAGCTATTGTTGGGGTGGTCCTTGTGGCGTTTCTGAGCAAAAGTCAAACCAATTTCCACTACAAAAGTTATTTGAAGGAGAACAGAGAATAACAAAATGTAACTGACAGAGGGAAATGGCATGGATAAAAGTTCATCCCTTACCACGTTAACATGTCTTCTTTCGTGCGGCGTCCAGGTCTTCAAAATTCTCGTACTTCATTTCTGCGTAAGAAGTCTGCTCCGAAACCTTGCAATCGTCCAGGAATCACTAATTTATACAAATGGAAAAAATGGAAATGTCGTGGGGCTAGGGCCTCCCGGCGGGTAGACCGTTCGCCTGGTGCAGGTCTTTCGAATTGACGCCACTTCGGCGGCCTGCGAGTCGATGGGGATGAAATGATGATGCTTAGCGCAACACAACACCCAGTCCCTGAGCGACGAAAATTTCCGACCCAGCCGGGAATTGAACCCGATCCCTTAGGATTTACAGTCTGTCACGCTGACCACTCAGCTACCGGGGCGGCCAGTTATACAAATAAAAATCATCTTGACACTGAATGCGATTTATTTTACTTTGCTACTTCCATCCTCCGAATTTCATAACTTCCACAATATGTCTACACATTAAAATCAGATCAAGACTAGCTATTACGTTTTTACGTCTGCATTAAGCTTCCGCTCTCGAGAGACAATAAAGAAACGGATAGAAAAAAAAGAGCTACAATTTTAGTATTTTCTCTGCCGTCGAGCGCTCATGCAGCTGCGACGGTATAATTTATGTCTGAGGGAACGAGTGTAGCCCTGCGAAATTCAAAGTCCCGCTACACCGTACTTTTAATGCATTCTGCCGTTGTTATAGTAAATTCTCGAGTGACCTACCTTTAAATTTACAGGTAAGACATTACCACATTACCACAGTAGCTATGTGCAGATAAATGTAATTGTCGGACGAATCGTCTAGCAAGTCATGCGGACAAACTCCTGGTCAGAATAGTGGCAGAAGAAGGGAAAGAAAAGTAGCAAGTAGCAACTAGATTGCAGTACGTGAATGTAGTTGGACGTTACAAAAATTTGAACCAGTGTATGAATATCACGTAATGATTAAAGAAAACGCTTATCAGTATCGTGGACTTCATTTGGCAAAGGAAGGGAGGAAACTGAATCTGTTGGAAGACCTGAAAGTCAACATATATCTGGAACACAGTCCTCATTCGATTACCAGTTGATCCAGGCAGGCACTCCAGTTCTCGGAAAGTTACGATGAGCTTCGTCTTTGACTGCAGTGCACCACTGCTCATTGACTTCCTGGATCATGGTTTCACAATCAATACACATCTGTACGTGCACACTGTGCAAAATTTCAAGCACGCCATCAAGTCCTAGCACCCAGCGATGTTGACGGTAGTAATCATTCTGTTGCAGGACACGTTGGCAAGATTGTACGGGCTGCACTGCAGAGGTCAAGTTCTCTCCCAACGCTGTTTACATTTTTTGCACCACTGAAGAAAGAATTCGTTGTCGTCAGTTCGCTCCATACGAAGACGTGCAGGCTTGGGTATAATCACTGTTGCGTAGGCAACTACTAACACTTTCTCATGAAGGCACTAGCCAACTGTGACCGACTTGTCTCATAGTGGTCTATAGATATTGACAGTTAGGGCAATTACTTTTTAAATAACGAGAATTTTACTTACCTTTATTCCATCTGTCTTAGTTCCCTTTTGACTGCCCATTGTACCTTGGAACAGGAATACGTTTCATTATGGAAAATGTGATTCATGCAATTGAGTCAAAATATATTAAATCTATAACAGGTTTCTGTAAACATTTGTGATAACCCTTTCATGCCTGACGGGATTTAAGAATCCATTTCACTTTCTAGAGCCATAAAAGACAATGAAATTTAATTCATGTAATGGCGTCCAGTCTGAATGTATGTGTACCTCTGCTGAAGCACAAGAAACTCTCTGACTGTGATAGTTCTATATCTCTCCCACAGAGAACAGAAAGAGAAACGACGTGCAGTTGTACCGCTGTACTCCCCGTTTCGACTAAGGAGCGTACAGGCCCTGCTGAAATGAAAGGTATCGTTGTGGCTTCATGTTTGTAATCTGGTTTTGTATTATTATTTGTTCATGTTATTGGATATTATTAATGCAATAAGTAAACAACCCGATCAGATATGACGAATGTACTGTGACGGAACTCAGCAGTTTCACTAAAGTTTTTAGGTAAATTAAAACAAATACATGTATTATGCCGGACTGATCTATTTTAGTTGCTTTGGAAATGTTCTCCTCAAATATTGATGATTTGGTTAGTAATTCATAGTTTTACCCGGAAAGGGGTAATAGGATTTCACTTACTGGTTATTGGTGAGTAGTAGTGTAATAATGCAACACAGACGACTAAATGTAGTACAAATTACTTCTCATAATACCAGAAAAAGACTGTGTTACATAAAAAGCGAATGCCATCATTGGAATAAGAAAATATATTTACCTTCCATTACAGTGGTGTCTAACGGCGGAAGGCGGAAAAATTTCCCATGGTATAACACTCTCCCCTGCTGAAAATACCTGTTGCCCTCTTCATTGCCGCAAAGATGCATTCTTCAGACACCGTTTCCCAATACTGCCTTCGAAAACTGAAGGTATTTTAACGAAGTACATACTCACTTATCAGCGATATGGGGAGCGCTTCCCACGAAGAACTGTTTCGAAACGTTCCAAAGCCGTAATGACGATCTTTAGGGAAATCATAATGCGAATCGGTTCCTTCATGTACCAAAATTAGAAACGATACGACCATTTTACATTTATTTTTTTCATGCATCTTGTAATAACGACCCATCACGTGTGATCTTGTTAGCACACTGTGTCTATAAACCCATGCAATAAAGAGGATAAACACGCACGCAGGAAAAAACCCACTATATTCCAGGACTGATTAATGACTGTGGGACTAATTACAGTGAAATTATACGGGATCGTTAATGGAACCTGCATTCTACTGAAGAGTACCAAATAAATTCTTGTCCTTTAAGTCTTAGTAAGGGGACTAAACGACACGTAAGTACTGACACAGCCATTAATATCTGCAATTCCATACACACACACACACACACACACACACACACACACACACACACACGTGCACACACACACACACACACACACACACACACACACATACACTGACTCACATTTTCTCTGTTTTTCTCTCTCTCTCTGTCTTTCTCTCTCTCTCAAACACACACACAATTGTTGCGCCACAACGAACATACATACACCTATGTAAGTGGCACTTATGAATGGAAACAAGAGCTAATTTATTGAATCTTCGTAGAAATGAAAAGAAAATTGAATCCGATGTAGGAAAAGGCAGCTATTAAATAAAAGTTGAGCGTGAAGCGTTCTTTAACAAGAGTAGATCAGACCTTCATAAACTAAACAAAATAGCATAACTGGTCACCAACGTTAGTTACAACGGTAAATATTAAGGTGTGGTACCTATTGATCGATGTGACAATTTCACGTCCACAGCACCTGCCACCTCTCACTATTTGTCCTTCACCGATATTCATTTCAGACAGACTCAGAATTAATAGAAGTCGTTATAACGCGGAAGACTGTAACAAATATGCCTGGAAATATCGCGTGCTTAACTGCTATTCTGGAAGGGGTGGGGAGGGGGGTTCATCTGGCTATTCGGTTCCTAATTGACCTGGGAACATTTAGTACAAAGGTTTTGGTTCAGCCCAGACACAAACATATACAGACACAAGCAGACATATTTAAGCAGAAATATGTCTGTTTGTGTCTGCATATGTGTGGATGGATATGTGTGTGTGTGTGCGAGTGTATACCCGTCCTTTTTTCCCCCTGAGTTAAGTCTTTCCGCTCCCGGGATTGGAATGACTCCTTACCCTCTCCCTTAAAACCCACTTCCTTTCGTCTTTCCCTCTCCTTCCCTCTTTCCTGACGAGGCAACCGTTGGTTTGCAAAGCTAGAATTTTGTGTGTATGTATGTGTCTGTTTGTGTTCCTATCGACCTGCCAGCGCTTTCGTATGGTAAGTCGCATCTTCTATGTTTATATATATATAAGCAACATGGTTCTAAAGACTCTGAAACAAACCCATAACGAATCAGCCACCGCGAGAGGCAACGAAAATCTGCAGCAGTTGGCAAGCTATGGCGGTCTAATGACAAAATTATGATATGGTAAAAGTTGTGAACCAGAATAAATAATGCTCCTATCTTAGCACAAAATAGGCGAATATGTCTGGGCAGATTTAGGGATGTAAAAGAAGGGAGTTAGCTTCTCGACTTAAATGGCAACTTCAAAGACATTTAAATCAAAATATCTTGGCATATGTGATCTTTTATACAGGTTAACCATACTTCACCAGCGCAGTGAGCTCTCTTAGCTGTAAGGTGTTGGCACATATTGATCTTGCAATTTTTAGGTTGGTGTGCGCAGAATCGAAAAGATTCGCCAGCTATAGCAAACAATATATAATGTCATTTGGTTGCAATAGCTAAAAACGTTTTTCTGGGAGAAAAAAGTTTTGAAGGTTGATTTATTTCGGGAGGGGGTTGGGAGAGGAGGAGACGCCCAAAAATTTTAGGATTTCTTGATGGGGGAACATTTCTCTCCCGATCCTATCCCTTTTATGTGTATGTTGACGGGTGTAAAATAAATAGCCACGAATTTATGTGTTTATAAAGAGTGGGATGCATTTACAACAGGAAGTATACGAGAGAGTCAGTGCATCTGGAATTGGAAGTATCCCACAGAGCGATGCACGCATCGTAAACTGTTCGTTGTGTTTTACTGCATTCGAGACAAATGCTGTTTTGGGTGATATGATGGCGCTGGTCTTGTTATGCGGCATTACATTCTGTGTCATATTGCTTTACCTGACACGGTGCATTACAGTTCGTGACATGAGTACTAATACAAACAAGTAAATAACCGCTAATAAGTCAAGATATTTCTATTTAAATGTCTTAGAAGCTGTTTGATAAGTGAGTTCTCTTCTTCTACATGCTTAACACTGTTTGTAATATAACAAGCGTTTTTCGTTCTGGTCAAGTGAGGTTTCAATACCAATCTTTGGTACTTTACTTTTGCAGCCTTCTTCTGGTTGGTCTCTATACATTATTGCTTCTCCTGTTTGCGAAAATAGATGATGCTTTGTGAACTTTCTCTGCGATATTGCTGCTATTGCAGTGTCGATTTATTTTTCTCTGCGCGTTACATACTTTTTAGCGTTTTCGAGTACCAATCGTCTGCACAGTGAAGTTGTTGTTGTTGTTGTTGTTGTTGTTGTTGTTGTCTTCAGTCCTGAGACTGGTTTGATGCAGCTCTCCATGCTACTCTACCCTGTGCAAGCTTCTTCATCTCCCAGTGCCTACTGCAGCCCACATTCTTCTGAATCTGCTTATTGTATTTATCTCTTGGTCTCCCTCTACGATTTTTACCCTCCACGCTGCCCTCCAATACTAAATTGGTGATCCCTCGATGTCTCAGAACATGTCCTACCAACCGATCCCTTCTTCTAGTCAAGTTGTGCCACAAGCTCCTTCAGCATTCTTCTGTAGCACCACATTTCGAAAGCTTCTATTCTCTTTTTGTCTAAACTATTTATCGTCCACGTTTCATTTCCATACATGGCTAAACTCCATAAAAATACTTTCAGAAACGACTTCCTGATATTTAAATCTATAACCGATGTTAACAAATTTTTCTTCTTCAGAAACGCTTTCCTTGCCATTGCCATTCTACATTTTATATCCTCTCTACTTCGACCATCATCAGTTATTTTGCTCCGCAAATAGTAAAACTCCTTTACTACTCTAAGTGTCTCATTTCCTGATCTAATTACCTCAGCATCACCCGACTTAATTCGACTACATTCTACATTGCATTATCCTCGTTATGCTTCTGTTAATGTTCATCTTATACCCTCATTTAAAGACATTGTCCATTCCGTTCAGCTGCTCTTCCAAGTCCTTTGCTGTCTCTGACAGAATGATAATGTCATCGGCGAACCTCAAAGCTTTTATTTCTTCTCCGTGAATTTTAATACCTACTCTATACTTTTCTTTCGTTTCTATTATTGCTTGCTCAATGTACAGGTTGAATAACATCGCTGATAGGCTACAACCCTGTCTCACTCCCTTCCCAACCACTGCTTCCCTTTCATACCCCTCGACTCTTATAACTATCATCTGCCTTCTGTACAAATTGTAAATAGCTTTTCGCTCCCTGTGTGTTACCCCTGCCACCTTCAGAATTTGAAAGAGAGTATTCCAATCAACATTGTCAAAAGCTTTCTCTAACTCTACAAATGCTAGAAACGTAGGTTTGTCTTTCCATAATCTTTCTTCTAAGATAAGTCGTAGGGCCAGTATTGCCTCACGTGTTCCAACATTTCTACGGAATCCTAACTGATCTTCACCGAGGTCAGCTTCTGTCAGTTTTTCCATTCGTCGGCAAATATTTCGGGTTAGTATTTTGCAGCCGTAGTTTATTAAACTGATAGTTCGGTAATTTTCACATCTGTGAACACCCGCCTTCATTGAGATTGGAATTATTATATTCCTCCTGAAGTCTGAGGGTATTTCGCCTGTCTCATACATCTTGCTCAACTGATGGTAGAGTTTTGTCAGGACTGGCGCTTCCAATGCTGTCAGTAGTTCTAATGGAATGTTTTCTACTCCGGGGGCCTTGTTTCGACTCAGAATATTGTCCTCAAGTACATCGCCCTTATATAGACCCTCTATATACTCCTTCCACCTTTGTGCTTTCCCTTTTTAGCTTAGAACTGGGTTCCCATCACGGCTCTTGATATTCATGCAAGTGGTTCTCCTTTCTCCAAAGGTCTCTTTAATTTTCCTGTAAGCAGTGTCTATCTTACCCCTAGTGAGATAAGCCTTTACATCCTTACATTTGTCCTCTAGCCATCCCTGCTTAGCCATTTTGCACTTCCTGTCGATCTCATTTTTGAGATTTTATTATCATTATTATTGATGATTCACATATTATAGACGCTATTTATCAATTTAAAATGATTTAAAAACTACTTATAGCCAGATAAGCTTTTCTCCAAGAAAATCGGTACAGTTCTACAGCTGTCCTGTACAACTGCCTTCTGCAGTTTTCAGCAGAGTGACGGATGCAGATTTAGATCTTGCTGGCACTCCCACCAGGGTCCACTATGCTATTTAGTCGTTGTCCACGAGATGGACAGATTTTTTTGTTTCCAAGTCGCTTTTACATACGCCATTTCAGTATATTTGGCTCTTTTTCCATTGCAGGTGATATGCTAATTATGGCTGTCGGTTTCAGCGATGTCTTTGAGACTAACGAGTTTCTCAAGTTTATTGATCTCCGTTTTCTCAAATCAGTTACTAGTGATTCTAATCTGATACTGACATCCTATCGTCTCCACGACGGCCTTTGCAACCCTATTATGTGTTCCCCAGTATCATCTGGGTGTCAGTTTGGGTGTCAGTGTTTACTTGCAGATGTGTGATTCGGTGCCCTTATGATCCCAACTTCTTGCTGCTATCCTGTATTCCTTGCTCCTTCCTGGTATACGTCTGATACTTCGTAGATGTAATGACCTAATTTTCAGATATTATTATAAATCCCTCAGTGTCTGCGTGCGAACAGTTCGATGCTCGTAAATTCGAATGATCCACGTAGAGGTCGTTCACATGTTTCACGTACAGTTCTGTTTTCATCCAATCCAATATCTTGATTTCAATTATTTCTGTCATAATATTTGAAATTGTTTCGACACTTCCTAAGAGATTGAGTTGGTTACTACTCTGGTTTTGAATTAGAATTAATTGCTGCCATTTAAAAATTGTTCAAATGCTTCTAAGCGCTATGGGACTTAACATCTGAGGTCATCAGTCCCCTAGACTTGGAACTACGTAAACCTAACGACATCACACATATCCATGCCCGAGGAAGGATTCGAATATGCGACCGTAGCAGCAGCGCGGTTCCGGACTGAAGAGCCTAGAACCGCTCGGCAACGCTGCCATTTACTCCATTACATTTCCACTATGCCCTTTCGTTCTTGTATCGGACCAGAGTGCTACCGTCTGTTTCTTCAGTGTTTAATCTTTGTTATTATGCTAATATTAAGCATTTTAGATTAAATATTTCTCCGTTGGTGGTATCTTCTCGTCTTATCCCTGCCAACTATAACTCATTTTTGAATTCCCAGTTCATTTGATCGCCTTTGAGTCTGCATTCTAATATTATCTGCTGAGCCTCTTTGGATTCATATTCTTGAAGTAGCTATGAAATGTTATCCTACTTATCATCGATTCACAGCGAGTAAT
Source organism: Schistocerca americana (assembly GCF_021461395.2). Lineage (NCBI taxonomy): Eukaryota > Metazoa > Arthropoda > Insecta > Orthoptera > Acrididae > Schistocerca > Schistocerca americana. The sequence continues at coordinate 713,141,792 of NC_060121.1, read as the reverse complement.
TGCGTTAACATTGATCTCTAGGTTACATGGTAACTGGATCGAATGGTCTATGGATTTTGATCCTAAACTATACAATATAATATTTCTCTCACTTCCTGGGATTTTTTAAATCTCAATTGGGGCCAGAGATTAGTGCATAAGATATTCAGGAATGTTGTAATGTAACTACAACATTGCAATGTCTCAGTTTTGTGAACTGCATTATCCACTATTTGCAGATTATTCAGATTAGTCAGTGTTCTCTTTCCATTCTTATACAACTGCATTAACTTTTTTTTCAATACAGTTTACCTGAGTTGTTTATCCTAGGTACATAAATTATTAGAAATGCTTGGTTTTTCCATATTTTGACTTTCATGTATATTTAATCCTTGATTTCGCAAATAATATATTTTGCTTTCTGCCTCATATTGTTACCATCTGTGTCATTTGCCTTCATGAGTAAGCAATTGATGCCGATATTTGAGTAATGAGTTTGTTACGAAACTAATTAAGATCTGTCAAGCTAAGGTAAACGAATATCTTATAAACGAAATTTGTAACTTGACTGAGGATGTTTTGGAACGGAGAGCGCAGCAAACTATCTTGGATGGAGAGACATCAACAGGCGTACTTTGTAGAAATAACTTCAGGTGTGCCCCTGAAAGTTTGATGGGGCCCTTGTTGTTCATGCTATATTTTAAAGAGCGTGCGGACAATATTAATAGTAAAGTTTTCGCAGACGATGCACTTATACGTAATGAAATACTGTTTAAAACAAGCTACATAAACATTCAATCAGGTCTTGATAATATTTTAAAAAGATTCAGATATTGGCTTCTCTCCTTAAATGACGTGGAATATAAAATTGTGTGCCTCACAAAACGAAAACACTTAGTATCCTGTGAAAATAATATCAGTGAGTCACAACTGGAACCGGTGAACTTACACCGACACATGTCTGTAATACTTCCTGGGGATTTGAAATGGAACGATTACATACTCACAGTTGTGTATAAAGCACATGATAGGCGTCGGTTAATTGGTAGAATAGTAGGAAAATACAACTGGTTCTCCAAGGTTATTCCTCTCAATTCACTAGCGCGACCAAATAGAACTAACAGGGGTTATTGAACGTATACAGAGAAGGGCAGCACGAATGGTCACAGATGGGAGACATGGTGACCGAAGTGATATGGCAGGCCCTTGAAAACAGTAGTAACTATTCAAAGAAAGCCTAATGAAAAAATTTCTAGAACCGGCTTTAAATAATTTGTCTAGGAGCATGCTGTGAGGTGCGTTCTATAAGTAATTCAACTCATTTTTCTAAAAGTGGGCTGTTTTTGTTCGTGATTCCAGTTAACCATACTATTCCTGACTATTTTTCACCTCCGTTCCATGTGACGGCCTTACTTGTAGGACCTGTATGCCAACATGTTACTGTTCTATGGGTTGACATTCGAATCAGCCTCCCCATGATCACCATAGAGCTTCCCGTGGAGTGCATCAGTCACTGGGCCAGACAAGTGGAAACCAAAATGTATGACATCCGGGCTGTAGGGTGGATGGATAAGTACAACGAAGTTTCGCGAGCTTCTCTCGGGTGCGCAGAATTGTTTGAAGCTTGCCGTTGCCATAAACAAGGAGAAAATCGTTTGCATTTTCCTGGCGACAAACACAATGAAGGTGGTTTTCAATTCCCCAAGAAAAGCGCAGTACACTTCATAATTATTCAATGTGCGATGACGGAGGGCATCAAACAGAATGACTCCTTCAGATTGCGAGAAGTCAGCCACCGTGACTTCAACGGCTGAGGCTGCGACTTTGAACTTTTTCTTCGGAGAAGAGATGGTGTACTGCCATTGCATTGACTGTCGTTTTGTTATCGGTTCGAAATGATAAAACGATGTTCCATCGCCTGTGACGATATTCGAGAAAAAAAATTTCATGATCAGTCTCGTAATGCACAAGCAATTCCTCATAGACGGTTCACCGTAGCTCATTTCAGCCCTCTGTTAGGCGGCGAGGTACTCAGCAGGTAAACACCTTTGAGTACCCTAACTGGTGAACGAGTGTGTCAGAACTACCAACAAAGGCGCTCCGTTGAGCACCGAAGTGTTTCATTGTGATCCGTCGATCACCTCGAATGAGAGTGTCCCCACATTCCATCACTGCAGGAATAACAGCTATGTGCGGTCGACCAGTACACGGGAACTCGGAAAAGTTTAGTCCGTCCTTGTTGGGAAAATAGCAGACATTCTGTAAGCGCCTATGAAAAAAGAACTCAGTGGCAGCTCTCTGCTTAGAATGCATCTTCGTCAAGGAATCCATTTTGAAGGCTTCATATAGCGCCGCCACCTATCTGGAACTTGTAATGTGACAACGTGCCATCTAGTGAATGCCAGGCATAGTCAAGGCGCAACAGTAGAGGAAGTTTACGCCTATGCCATCTGTGGGCCAGAATCAAAGGCAAAACGAAAGTGCTTCCGCCTGGTGGCAACTAAATTAAAGAACACTATGTGGGAGACATTGTCTAGCTTGTGCTGCACTCTGACAGCGAAATAACAAAAGAATTAAACTAAATAATATTGTTAGGTGTAGTAAAAATATAAATGTAATATTACTTTACTATATGAAAATGACTGTAATTACGCGCCATTATCATTATTTATTCCAAAAATTCCTTGTGGTAGTTGTATCACCATAGGGTGTCTATTCAAACCTATTACACACGAAAGCCGCTTTCCAGAAGTCCGATGCCGCATGGTCTAACAATAATGCAGTAAATTTGGGTGGTGGCATCGCAAACTTCATGAAACTATGGGCGATGAAGCGGGATTATTCCAATACGTTCAACAACAAATTTCGCTATTTGTCAACCGAAATTGGCCTAAAAACCACGTTGCATTACTTACTGAACGCCCCTCGTGCAACTGCGTACGTATCGCTGCCGTTAGGATCTTAGAGGACAAGTTCCAATTATTTACAGTTCGTGCGAAGGTCCATAAACTTTCTTACTGCATTCCATAAGTGAATAGAACGGTCTTATTAACTGGCGCAATGGTGAGTGTAGCTGCAGATTTACAAGTGGATATAGATGCAGAAATCAGAACCAAGTTCTTCGATTTGTTAATGATAGATAACAGATTCCATGGCGACATTTTGTCGTGAGAGTGTTCTCTGCGGAAAAAAAATCCTTGGCCTTTTCCTGCTCAGCGCACCACTCTGGGGTAGCAATGTCTGGTCAGCGGGAGCGAAGGAGAAGCGCTCTTGCTCTTAGATCCAATTACGAAGCGACGTAACGAGACACCCTGCAGCCTCTTAGCGGCGGGACGGAAAAATCTTCGGGCTGTGTGTGCAGAAACGTCCCAAGCTCAGGTTCTTTGTGGTTTCATGCATCACGCGGCAGTTGGTTAGCTCTTTTCACGTACCTCTGTTACATTTGGAAGATAAATATTTGAAGGACGGATACTATTTATGCCCACAGTGCGATTGCTGGAGAGATAAGAAACCTGTTTAAATAATAATATTACCGACCTGCAGATATGTATGTGCAGTTGATCGCGATCTGTGGAAACAGGGTAGGAGAATTTAGTTTTGCAAACGAAGAACGTTAAGATACGGTTGGCCAGAATAGTACATAAACTGTTTCACAGCGTATCTACCAAAGATTGCGACTTTTCAACCACTGTAAGAATACCTCAGTGGCGTCCATTGTGACAGGACGTCCGTATTATCTCGGTTCCACAAATGAGACGCTACTCTCGTACTTTAGTAGGGAGATGGGATCACTACTCGATCCTCTTAGCACGTTGTGTGAAGATCTGAGAACCGTGTGAATGTCTTATTAACCTTGTTTACCTTACTCTGGCTTTCCCGACATTCTTGCACCACGATATTTCGCTGATGCTAGCTGGAAATACGTGCTGTGGCTGTGCTTAAGAACAGAGCATTAGACTGCGGTAAACAGCAAACTCTAAAAAGTACGGTACCAGCAAGATTTAAAAGTTCTACTTTCTGTAGTTCCCCTACTTTCTCCCGTTTCCTATTCCACGTATAGATCATGGACTTTAAATATACATGTTCAAATGGTTGTAGAGGCTCTATAATATTCAGATCTTCGTCATTCAGTAACACAGGCTGTACAAAATTGAAACCTTCAGCGTTCAGTCCATGACTCTAGAGATAACAATACTGTAGACAGTTCAGGTAGAAACAGTTTACTTAGAAAAATAGTCTAAATTTAAGATTCACCGCGACGACATGTGCTTCAAAGTTCCATCACACAATAATTCTTTGTTTTTGGATTGAACAATATCACTTAAATGTCATTACACTCATCTTTCAAACAAACGTTTTACTTTTTCCAAAAACTTATATTTTCTAAAGTTACCTTTATCCAAAATATTCGATGGCTAGTATGTTCGAATCTTCAAATTGTCTTATTAGAAATTTTATGGGCTGTTCTCTTGTTAACCTAAATTTTATGAGCCTAAAAATACTTCAAGATTCTAAAAAATTCCTTCGGTCCTATGTAGAATCAAGACATCGCAAAAAACGGCACATAAAGTACCAACTTTATCAGTACTAATTTAAAGACATCCAGACAACAGTAACCAAAGAAGTGGCTCTCCCACATGTGTTAACGTAATTTTAAATTTCTCTTTCTGTTATGTTAATATCTAAAATGCAACGGCTTTGTATTTTAACATTTTGTAATCTATCGGAGGACGTCTTCAAATACACGTCATGCAGAAAGTCCTGTATTCATTGGATGAGCTTTAGTGTTGGTCTAAATGACCATACAGTCATTTTGCTAGTGAAAAGTTTTAGTTTCATTTATTATCAAATAGGAAAATATATAGCTCAACCACCCGTTTAATTATAATTAGCCAATTTTCTCTAGGCCACTTACAGCGCATGTGAGTTGCTTACCAGTATTGTAATATTTAAGTTAAAACCTGGAAAGTAAATTTGCCAGTGTTGTGAAGAACCATTTAACAACTTTTTGATCCATGCAATAATCGTCCAGAAGATAGCGACAGCAGAAGGTCTAAGAGAGTTAGCAGAAATCCAAAGTAGGTCGGAAAGCTTACAACTCCTGTGGCAAGAGTTACGGTTTAAACGTATGACGAGTAAAGTTACTTTTTAATACCTACTGCCAGAGGTATACTAAAGGGTGTTTAAAAAGTAATAACGTGATTTTCGACTGTAATAATTACGACACATGTGACGTGCCGGCAAGGAAATGTGTGTTGTTTGACTGGGAGTGACTCACAGTTCCAGAAAATTGCTGTCAGAAGTCTGTCACTGCTTCTTCACAGATCGCAATCAGTCAGAAGCAAGACGCCGTCCGCTCAAGAAAAGCAATTTGGTGTGCTAATGTTTCCAAATAGTGAGTCAGTGCTTCCGGTCCAGCGTGCTTTCCGTCGGCGTTTTGACTTTGATCCGCCTGCATCCAAAAACATTCGTCGTTGATGTCGCCAATTTAAAGAGACAGGATGCTTATGCAAAGGTAAGGGTCCATGTGGAGCTCAATTTCTGATGGCGTGGTGAAAAGAATTCAGCCAAATTTTTAGTGGTCTCCACGAAAGTCTAATCGCCACCCAAGCAGAGAGGAGGCAATGCTTCAAGCTACTGTATCGCGAGAGTTAAGACGACGTTTGGTCTATAAACCATACAGACTACAATTAATGCAGCTCTCTGGGTCGGTGATAAAAGGAAACAGGTTAACTTCAGCCATGTTCTGTCAGAGGAGATGGAAGACCACACATTTTTACCACGGTTAATTTTCAAACATGAAGCTATATTACTTTTTATCAGCGAAGCAAAGCGTCGTAGTGTACGCATATTAGGACTTCACAACGCTGATGATATTAGTGAGCACAAAAGTGATTCACCTAAAAGAAACTTTTTGTAACACTTCTCGTGAAAAAGTGTACGGTCCCTTCTTTTGTGCGGAAAACACAGTGAGTGGAACGAGCTGTCTTCAAATACTACACAAGTGGATTTTTCTGTGCTTCAGCAGGACTCCGAACACTTCATTTCTGAACACGACGGAACTCCTTTACACCGGAATAACGCCTCGGCGCTGGATAGGGTGCATCGGATGACTAGACACTAACCTGAACTTTTAGCCTCTAAGTTCGTCACATATAACCCCATGAGCATTATCGTGTGGGCTGTGTGAAGGAAAGTGCGTTCATCTCCCATTTACCCCACGAAATGGAAGAAGGGAAGAACAGCATAACGGCTGCCATATCTTCTGTGAAAGCAGATACATTGTGTAAAGTCTACGACGAATTTGCCTATCGTTTAGGTGTTGTTCGTGCTGCTGCAGGTCACTTTGAACATTTGTAATAGCAATGCTAAAATTGCAAGATTTTATGAGTATTTTGAAATCAATTCCATGTTTGGAGTATGCTTTTGTCGATAAATGTGGAATTTTGAAATCAGATTATTATTTTTGAAATACCCTTTTTGTTTCAGAAAGTGACCACTTCTAATCAGAAACACATACTTTAGTTTAGGATGCGAAAAAACAAGAGTGAAAATATCCGCCTTCCTACGGAAAGATCGTAGCATCTGTTCAAGTCCTTTGTGAGTGTGTGTGTGTGTGTGTGTGTGTGTGTGTGTGTGTGTGTGTCTGAACGTGGGAGGGCCTGTGTGTGGCAACTGATTGTCAGTGGTTAGTGATTCACACTTGAATAGATCTTTCTTGCCTCGATAATGACCCAGCCACCATGCGCACCAAAGCTTTAGATACAGTACTTTCCTCAAAGTTGCAGTAATCGTAAGGACGGGAATATGACTGTCCTTTTCATTTCTTTACTCTCAACCTGTAGGTGAATAAATTTTAAGGTTTATAGCTAAGACCACATTTTCTGAAGACAGTTTATAAAACTTGATATGGTCAACTTACGTCGACTCAACCTACGCCGGCACACTATGTAACTACCGTAAATCATTTTCTGTTTCATTCTGCATCTTACTTCCTCATCTTATTTTTGTGTTTCCATAGAACGATATTATCCTACTTACAAAGTACTATACATACCTCTGCGTTAAACAAAATATGGTTAAAATGGCTCTAAGCACTGTGGGACTTAACATCTGAGGTCATCCCTCCCCTAGGGCATCACACACACACACACACCCTGCAACCGGGGCAGCAGCGTGGTTCCGGACTGAAGCACCTAGAACCGCTATTGCGTTAAACATATACATGGAAATTTAATATGCTGAGAAAGATACGGATTAAAATATTGATACCTGAAGAATAAAACTCACATTTTGATGACATCGCTACAGGAAATTGCAAATGAAATAGGTTGACGTGGTCGATTCTACAGATGCACTGTACGTTGTAGTTGGCGCTCAGATCGTAACTGTTTGACGCAGAAGAAGCTTTACAGCCATCTCTCTCTGTAATGCGCCCTTTCAGTGAAATTTTGATTTTGTGGTACGTTTAGATTTCCTAGCTGTGAACAAAATTATCCGCATTAGAAGAATAAATAAATTTTTAGTGAAACTGGGAACATGTTAAACAGTGGATAGAATTTTTTGTTTTCATGAAAGTAAAGCGCATCGTCGAAATCCGAGTATGAGGTGTTGTTATAGAACCATAACTGTTGTGCAGAAGGCGTTATCAAGTTGGCTTTATAGAGTGAAAGATTAGTCGCTATGAAATGGTTGCGTAGAATTGAAGGCGGGCAATGAAACCGTTTCGACCTGGCCACTTGGGGTTAGGAGGAATTAAAAGGCTTGCGCAGCTGTTGAAGAGATCAGAGAGTTACTGTCTCTACTTTATTGGAAGACTTCTTCAAGTATAATGTTCACAGCTTCTTCTAGCTTTTCGGCAAAGAAAACGAAATCAACGTTACAAGCCACTGCTGTAATCAGGTGGAAGTTTACAACCCTCTTTTAACGAGAATAATATTTCACAGTAATTTTCCTTAGTTCCCGTTATTAATGGGTCAGCTCGATGAAGTCACTTGCTCCTTTCAGACTTAAGGTCGACAAGAGATCGTAACACTAAACAGCATTTAAACAAATTTTCAGGTAATTCAAACTGCTTTTCCATTGGCTTGTACGTTACAGATTTTGTTTGTCCTTAGCTTTTATTATAAGAAAACCAGCCGTCACGTGGGTCTGAGGTAGTATGCATTACTGATGTATGTCATTGAACGTGGTTGTAAAAACTTTTATATATAGCCGACACGACATTGCAGTGCCTGTGTTATTCTGATTACGATGCAAAGTTCCTTTCGACATGCATTCATGTCCAAAGAACATCATAATAGGAATAACACAGGCACTGCAATATCGTATTTCTCTGCCGATACCGGGCAAACGACTTTCAAGTACAGCGTCTGATCTGTACGGGAATATTAATGTATGTACAAGTGCAGGTCCCAGGCGCATGGTTGATGACATATGGAAGTCTGGGGCTGTCCGTGCCTCGTGCTGGGACAGCAATAAGCGGGAACTCTGGGTCAGAGTCCCTGTCCAGCGCAAATTTTCATGGTCATCCTTCCATTCTACAGCTGATGATTGTCGCCATCCAAAATTGCGAATTCGTTTAATGTATGTTATGTGCAGGGTAATGAAAATAATTAAAATTGTAGTTTCAAAACGTTGTAAAAAATCAATCTGCTCAGCATGACGTCATATTTCAAGGTAACATTTTCGAATACGGACAAACGTAGTGGAAGCGTTCTACAAGAGTGGAGACAGCACGCCAGTAGCTCTGCGGAATTTCTGGACGCTCAGATGAATGAAAAAAGAAGTTGGTCCGATGTCATCAAAGGTGTGGAGAAAATGATAACGAAATTCCAAAGGACAGGTTCACTTAAAGTGTGATGAGGCTGAGAGAGGAAAACAATTGTTCCGACGACCGTAGAATATGCGGCCACAGCATTGCAAGAAGGGTGGAGCGGTGGTATGCAAACATGCAGTGCACAGACAACTGCCAGAACTTTAGACATGAATGTGTGCACGTTGCATTAAATTCTAGGAAACAACCCTCATTCCTATCCACACAAAATTATCCATGTTTTGGTGTTGCTTAATGCTGACCCCCAGAAGGACAAAAGCCTGCCATTTAATGTCTTACTCGCCAGGTAATGGTTGATGAGTATCCATGGAGCATTCTGTGGATGGTCGAGAAGTATTTCCAATGATTTGTCAGTACATAAAATTTCAGAATACGGGCAACGAAAATCCCACTCGCACGTCAGCCGGTACCACTTCACTCAGCAAAGACGGTGCGGTGTCCTCAGGGTTTCCACATCGTTTATTGCGGGCCCATATTTTTGCGAAGAGATGGATCCTGTGGATTCTATTATCTGTACCGCCACTGGTATATGCTATGAGTGTTTTGCTCACCAACGTCATTCGAATCCTTCAGCTGCGTGAATATATGGGTAGGATAATTTTTATGAAAAGTAGCCCTCCCCCTCATATTGTACAGCCAGCGAAGCAGCTACTGCAGTGGGGTCTTGGAAATGCTAGAATTATCGGTCGTCATTTACGTACACACTGGCCCTCTCGACTACCTGATCTTAAGCAGTGAGACTTAAGGTTGTAGGGTTATCTGTAAGATGCTGTGTTCACTGCCTCTACAACAGACGTAGCTGAATTGAAGGTATGCATTGCGCAGTGAATTTTGAACGTGACCCGTGAACCATTACGATGTGTTGTGGAACCTTTTGTTTCTCGATTTCAGCCGGTGGCAGGAGAGGGTGGACAGTATACTCAACAAGTATAGCGTCAGTCTCTCGTCAGTTAAAAATCTTTTTCATTTTTCCTTTTCATGCAGTTTTTGGTCTCCGTACTATTTATACCGATTTCATTGTTGCTTTTTATATGTGTTTTCGCCTCAGGTCACCAAAAGCCGCTGTCATTGTTGGTTCTTTACCGGTTTTTGTGCTCAGGGCGAATAAAAACGGAGCTTTCCTATCTGACCTTGCCACTGTGATTTGACTTATCTCACAGAGATACGGTTTTTAAATGCCTAACTTGCACAGTCACCCACTTTGCAAGCCACGATAGGTTTAATGAGCAAATCACATCACAGACGTAGAACTGCGATTCATCTCTCATTTGCAGCCGACCCCATTAACGATATGACACCTACAGCGCCATCTAGATGGAAATTGTCATTAAATTCCTTTTTATTTTGTTGTCTTATCATCCTCCATTTCCTCACTAATATTCCGTACGAATTTAACATCATTCTGAGCAGCAGGTTTTTAGAATATTTTGAGACGGGATGTTTAACTATAGCCATCCTGTACATGTTAGGTTTAGCGAATATTATGATGTGACGTCTATAAGTGAAAAAGCATGAGTAGAGACCATTAAATGAAAATGAAAAGTCAGTGGAACGACAAAATGGAAAGTAAACTCAAGTTCAACAAATTTTGAACCTTTTTTATTTCAACGGCACCAGACGCGCTACCTGTTTACGGGTTAAGACTGTCCTCGTCTTAGTTAGAGCGTTCGATTATCCTATATTTATAACGTTCAAACAGTGCTACATTTATTAAGCTATTCAGAGCAGTCCTCTGAGCAGTGAATGTCTCCTGCCGCCATAACTCCTTGCATTTGTATGCTGCATATCACTATTAATTTTGTGACAGAGAATACCTTTATTGTGTTAAAATTTCAAATAGCTTCATGTACCATCTTCAGATGAAGTCTGAGAAGAATTTTTTCTCGTATGTTTCTGTGCAATATGCTTGTATTCCATATAGTCTGGGTATCTATAATAAATGTACGTACAGTTAAAGAATATTCGTAGATGCTTATTTTCTCGAAGTCAGCTGTTCATATTTTCCGATATTTATTTTACAATCTCTCACCTCTCCAACAAGCATTTGACCGTTTGCACACTTGTAAGTATGTGATCCACATATCTGGAATGTATTCACATATTGATTGCACAAGTGTTTCGTATTACTGCGAAACGGGTCTACGTAAAGATTTAGGAGTACGAATTGACCATGTACCGCTTCCGTATCCAGTACATCTTACTTTGATATATAATTCTTTCTGAGACTGTTTTGTTAAATCTGTAAATGTCGGTTCGTTCGCTTCGTTCGAGAAAGAATATGTAGGATACTTCGGGTTCTATAATCTTTACCAGAAGCCGTCGTAATGTATGTAGGCGATGGTCGTGTTCGTTGCTTAGACATCCGACGATAGTATTCAGTCTGGGACTAAACTAAATTCTGAGAATAGCTGTTTTTTCACTTTCAGTTAAATACGAAATTAAAAACTTTCGTAATTAACATACTTTATTTCAAGATTTTAAACATGGCTGAAACATCAACTGTTGAAATTCTTCACGGTAAATGATAACAGCCAAACAGTGGCAGGATAAAGATCTATTAAAATTCTTGACCACAGTTTCGGTATGTCTAAATACACCTTCATCAGAAGTAAAATACACTAAAATCACAGCCTGTGTTAGATATACATAAAACAACCGTGCCAAAGGCACATCATCTCCATTTGTACAACATAATTATGAACAGAAGGTCGATGTGACCTTCTGTTCATAATTATGTTGTACAAATGGAGATGATGTTTTAACTACTCACGACGCCTTTGGCACGATTGTTTTATGTATATCTACTGCAGGCTGTGATTTTAGTGTATTTTACTTCTGATGAAGGTGTATTTTGATACACCAAAACCTTGGTCAAGTATTTTAATAAATCTTTCTCCTGCAACTGTTTGGCTGTTATCATATACCGTGGACATACTTTATGGTTGTTTTCAGGTGATTACAGTAAACTATCATTCATCCTCATTCAATAATAGTTCACTCCGTCCTTAGAAACAACTGATACCGTTTACTTAGTGTGTCTTGACAAAATATTTCTGTTAGTTAGCTACAAAATCCACAGATCATCTGAACGATTCTTTTAGCGAAACAATGTGGCAAGAGCCAATCTACAGGATATGCACATATGAATAGTGTTGACGTTAATAAACACATTATTATTATATGTGGTATTGAAGTGTCTGTATGATTCATAACTACGATGCATGCATGTCCGAAAGAACAGGCAATACGGGGACTCCAGCCGTTATGAAATGTATTCGCAGCTTCGAATGTGGAATGATGACAGTGCCGGATCCGGATTTTCCGCTTATCGCTAGCTGTCGCCTTATCTTTAGGCTATCCGAGCGCGACTCGTGGCCACACCCAAATGTCCATTTGTCGTAACTTCATGTACCCATCTTAAGATGCAGCAATATCCCAACATTTAGAGTTATTTCCAATATTAGCAATTATACGAATAGCAAAAATATCTGAACTAAATTGTTTGAGATGCTCAGTAATGTTCCTCTTCCATTTCAAGTTTTCATCAATAAATTCACCCAAACGTTTGGAGCATTCTACCCTCCTTAGTGACTCCTGTTCATTTGTCGCATCAGTTGTTGGTATGACTCTATTTGTTGTACAGAACCGAATGTGATATGTTCTTCGAAGATTTAAGAAGACCCATTTTCAGAGAACCACTCAATAATTGTATGGAAAGTCTCATTTACTAACTCTTGTGTAGCATTCTCTCTAGTGGGATTTGTTATTATACTAGTATCATCTGCAAAAGGTACCAGTTTCGCTCGTTGAATATTAAGTAGAAGATCGTAAGTAGCCTTTTTGTATGTTTGTATGTTGTCATCGTTATAGAATGCATTAATAATACTGACAGGGCTCTGCGCCCTTGCTAAGAGAATTTGTGGCTGGTCGGACTCGCAGTTGAGAGTTAATGAAATAGAGGTTGGCAGTGTTGGCGCGAGGGGACGATCTGGACGTGTGTTCGTCATGGAGATTTAGTATTGGTTGGACGTGGATTGTAAAATGATTATTGATGTATCTGCTAATGTTGGGGAAATGGAATTACTGTTGATTATATAATTTTGGAACTGGATGTCACATGATTAAGATAAAATTTGCTAAATACATTGTTTGCTCAGCAACAAAATCTTTCATTTGCTAACCACATGCCTCCTATTAGTTAGAGCATATAGTAGTTAGAATATTTTTATTTAGCTGGCTTTAGTTGCTGTTTGGCATACTTGCTGTAGTTCGTGTCATGAAGAGTTTCTGTGAGGTAAGTGACTTATGAAATGTATGGATTATTGTTCGTATCTCTTCTCATTCAGGACCATTCTTTTGTGTTAATTATTTGAGCAGTGATAATGCGTTTTCCTTGTAAATTGTGGGTAATAAATGAGTAGAATAAGTTTGAGCTGTATTTGTCAGGGAAAATTCTGTAGGCCAGTTTTGAAATGATAAAATCGAGTAAAGCATTCCGCACTTTAAGCAGGTTTAGTTGCATTCAGCAGCTACAGACATAAACACAGAAGTGGCACCTGACGACCCTTATCTGAGGATATCTCAACGTAATCTTCTGATTTTCTTGTAGTTTGAATAATTAGTGCATGATAAGAAATTAGTTATTGTTTACTGCTAGCGTGTAATTGTATATGAAATTTCTTTTGTAGTTATATTTTCTTATTGTTGTACTGTATTGTAATGAGCAAAGCAGTTGTGGCATGCTTGACGATTGGCACTAAGTATCTCGCAGTCGCGTTTGCAACTAATTAGATATTGATTATTTCCAGTGCTGTTTTAGTGTGCCTTTCTACTTTTGCTTTTCAAATTGTTTTTTGTGTGTAATCGTGTGAAATACTGTGATAATCATTGTGTGTGAAAAGCGTATTACCAGGCTGGAAAGCAAATTGAGAAATGACAGTGAAGACGAGCTTAGCCACCTTGTAATGAAGTGACAGATGTCCCAGATAATAATTTGGTAATTGTGCATAGGGACATAGACCAGGCAGTAAATCACGGTGTCGACAGTGAAACAATCAGTGAACAAGGAAGTATTGTCGATCGATCTGTCGCTAACAGTTGGCCTCAGGAATGCGAAATAACAGAACAAAATCTTGCAAATACCGAAGATTCAGTCTTTGTGTCATCATACTTTTCTCAATTAAGTCAAGACACACTCTCTGCTTTTCAGAATACTAATATTGTTGGTGCAAACGCACTGACTGGTTCAGTCACTAATGCATTGTTATCGCAACTGATTAAAAAAATGGGGCAAAATCAGTAACAAACACAGCAACAAATGGAACGAACACAGCAACAGCTACAAAAGTTAGACACAATGGAACAAAATCTTGCAAAAATTGGAAACCGACACAGACAATCGCATGATGCGAAAACGAGAAAACGATAAGAATTCACATTCATCACAATTCCGTGACGACAGAAACAATAACTGAACACTACAAGGCTACGATTATAACGCAAATCGTGACCAAAGCCCGTATGACAGCCATTAGCGGATTAATAATAGTTACAGAGAAAGATCACATTTCCGTGGTAATGACTATGACAGAGATAACCGTGGAAGTAGACAATATGGGAAACAAAATAATTATTATCAAAGGAGACAAAATGACTTCATACGCAACGGTCCATTTCGCAGCTATGATGCCGGGAGAAATCCTTCACCACTTAACCGACAAGAAAGAAATTACAGAAATTACCGACAAGACGACAGACGCTATAGTCATATCGATAGACCTGAAATTAATCAGCACTCGCGTGATTCAAATAGGACAGCGCCCTCTCGACAAGCTGATATTGTAGAAATTAGATCTCCAAATCACAGTAACAGCGAGCGAAATTAAAGAGAAAATAGACAATGACTCTCACCGCAGGCAGCCACCAAACGTACTTACGAAGCTGATGGCGTAGCTGTCGTAACTATCAATTACGTGAAAATGGGAGACATTAGGGACATTTTACTCAAGGAACATGAAGGAGAACAGTTTTCCATATCCTATAATTCATGTCACAGAAAATGACACAAAATGTACTGCAGTACTTGACTCTGGCAGTCATATTTGAGTAATCAGTGAAACAGCTTTCAGTAAATGCAACAAATCGAACGAATGTCCCACACTTACCTTACGTAAGATTAAATTACAAGGTGCAATTTTTCTCAAATGTGTAGATGTACGCCAACAGACTAACTTAGAATTCTTTTGTCAAAGCCACAGATTTACTATGAATTTACTTATTGTTCCATTATTTTCGACGGAGATTATATTGGGTGTAGACTTTTTAAAAGAGTATAAAGCAATTTTAAACTTTCATGACGCTGAAGCAAGCTTAGAGAAAGAAGACAAGACAACAGCTTTGAAATTTAAAGAATTGCTTTCAAACCATGACGAGTAAATCAATCGGCTTTACCTTTTGTTAGATCACAGTTTGGAATTTTGACGGAATTTGACACTAATAATCACTTTGCCAAAACTGACAGGGATGATATTGATGACGTATTAGATGCTAAGGTTTTAATTCAAAAAAATTTCAAGCATTTGAGAACTGTAATGATTCTGATAGGTAGAACCTTTTTGACACTTTACAAGCACACCCCACATTTTTTACTCACAAAACAGGAATAATTAAAGATTTCAATACCAATTTCGTGTTTGTGAGCATACTAAATTTTGCGTCAGACCATACGTAATTCCGGCATATTATACGGACTGTGTTAGAATGCAAATACAATCTACACTTGACGAGGGCACTATTGAACCAGCAGTAAGCTCATACAATAATCATTACATGTTGTTGAGAAGAAAAACACATCTATCAGGCTTGTATTAGAGTCCAGACAAATAAATAATATAGTAATTCCTGAAACAGACAGGCCGAAAACATTGGAGGAACTTGTTCAAAATTTCAGTGGCGTAAAAGTGTTATATTCTATTGGTCTCAGATCCAGCTTTTATCAAATTGAACTTCATCCAGAATGTAGGAAATATACTGATTTTCTTTGTTTCGGCTTGTATTATCAACTTCGGAAGCTTCTTTTTCGTTTGAACATTTCTTCGGTAGCATTCATTCGTGGGCTAAATTCCATATTACCCGAGTTCTTAAAACGTCACATCATCTCATACGTGGACGATATTTCAAAAGCAAAAGTCTCTTGGGAACAACATAATTGTATCCTCAACAGTGTTTAACGTATTTTTGCTGAATCTGGAAAATATGAATTCGGTGGGACAAAGGTGAAGTTTCTGGGACACATTACTTCTTCTGAAGGCATTCAGCCGGATCCTGAAAAGTTTGAAGGAATCAGAGCCACTCCGGTTCCATCCACAACAAAAGTTAGTCCGCAGTTTTCTAGGTCTCCCGAATTTCTACCATCGTTTCCTGAATATGCAAATTATAGTAACACCAAAACTTTGCTCTCTCTCTCCCAAAAACACTAATTGGACCTGGGACGGACAGGCACTGTTGGAATTCGATTCTTTGAAAGAAGCGCTACTTAACGCGCCAATGTCAGCTCACCCAGATCTGCCTTAGCACAGATTCTTCTAAAGTTAGTCTTGACGAAAAATTTATTTCAAGAAGCCATAGAAAATGACATTCCTGCTCAGAAAACCATCGCTTTTGCTAGCTGCGTGCTAAAAAAATCTGAAAAAAAATATTCCGTCACTGAATGGGAGGCTTTAGCTTTCGTTTGGGCATTTGACCAATTTCGTTTCCTTGTTTCTGGCAAACCTTAAAGTTTATAGTGATCAACGAGCATTACAATTTCTTATGTCATCAAACTTAAATCATGAGAGGATGGGCATTGTTGGGCGTTGTTTCTGCAAGAATTCCACTTCACAATGGTCTACATTCCTTGCACGAAAATCATTGTTGCCGACGCACTGTCACGTGCACCGGCTGACGTTTAGAAAAGCAACACAGAAGCTAACGTTGAGAAAAATTTCAGTACTCTTTGCATTGAAAAAGTAGCCTTTGAAAACCCATCATTGCATCTTTAAAGGACATTTCTTATGAAAAAGCCACGGATCCGATTGGGAAATATATCAAAAGTGTATGGCATGAAAAGACACACACACAGATTCAGCAGTATTATCTGGATAGGAAAAACTTACTCTTCAGACGTCGCACTGTTCGTGGCAAGCTATGGATACTTTGTATTCCTGGCGATTTTGTTAATAAGCTCATTTGTACATTCATTCCAGCTACGCACATTCTGGTACATGAAAATGTTATCATATTCTTCAGACGACTTGTTATTTGAACAACAAGGAAAAGAGAATTAAGAGAGCCGTGTCTATTTGTAAACTTTGTCCAAAAGCTATATCATCTGTCATTTCACATCGTGCTCAATTGTTTCCTATTATTCTTACTAGATGAAAAGAATTTTCTGCTGTTGGTCTTCTAAGGCCCCTTGTCAAAATACTGAATGGATTTTCGTACGTTCTCGTCGCTGTTGAACTTACTTCAAAATTTGTTTCTTTCACACTGTTACCCAAAGCCACTGCACGGTCTGTATCCGACGCCTTTGTTAAAAATCTCTTACATGAAGGACATGTTGTCAAAATCATTTCAGATAACGGACCACAATTGAGATCTGCTTTGTGGTCATGCATTCTTCGGAATAGTAAAATCAAGCTTGCTATCATTTCATTTTACTCTCCACATTGTAACCCATCTGAACGGATTATGAAAGAAACTGATGAGCTTTGTGAACTTTCTCATAGGAAGCACCAATGGGGACAGATATTTACACTTATTCGAAAACTTACTGAATAAAATGTCTCATGACTCCACTGCTTTACCTCCTATTCTTGAACTGAAGAATGAGGAACCGCCTAACAGAATTATAGCGCTTGTACCTTTCCGAATACACATAAGCTTCGACATAAAGACATAACTGATTTGGCTATTAAAATTGTAAATTCTGCTGCAGACAAAAGGAGAAAACTAAACGGTAAGACAAATGTAAAGAAACTACATATTGGTTAGAAAGTTCTCATTAAAGCCCACTTATTGTTACATAAGAAGAAACATTTGAGCCACAAATTCTTTCTGGTTTACAATTGACCTTACAGGATCCGACGTATACCGCATGATAGTTGGGTTGTGGTTGAAACTTTGTGTACTACGAAAAGTAAAGGATTAAATTACATTTCTCATGTAAAACCGTTTATTGAGAAGTAATTGGCCTTGTGACTTAGTCGTTGGTATAAAATTGTTCACTGCAGATTACTATTACGCTTTGTCACATTTAGGAACTGTTAACATGCAGCGATGTTTTGAAGTTATCTATCCAATCAAGAACCTATGGAACTTATTAAGACAGTAATTATACGAGTTTATTTTTACAGCGAACAGACGACACAGTCATATTGCGTGTACGTTTTTGCTTCTTAATTACACGATTACGTCACGACTATAGTGCTCACATTCTTGGAACATACACTGATAATGACTTTTACAGCAAAATTTGGG
Source organism: Schistocerca americana (assembly GCF_021461395.2). Taxonomy (NCBI): domain Eukaryota; kingdom Metazoa; phylum Arthropoda; class Insecta; order Orthoptera; family Acrididae; genus Schistocerca; species Schistocerca americana. The sequence goes on along the minus strand of NC_060121.1, from coordinate 713,123,461 downwards.
TGTACTTGAAAATACATTTTTACTTAAAGTACTTTCTGAGAGGTCACATATGATACAATATTTGGTCTGTTTGATAGCTACGCGATTGTACTGCGGCACTACTAACGAGTGATACAATTTTCATTATTCCTTTACGCTGTATCTGTTTTATGTATGCACAGTTTTCGATGTTCTTCTGGAATGTAAAACATGGCTACAATGAGACAGCTTTCTTCGTAACACGGCATACATTACAGCACAGTACTTTCAGGGTCACGGCAATGAACTTAATAACTACGACATTTATTTGCGTAGGTCTTGACTTTTGTATATGACAAGATAAATTTACTGATTTTTGGACAACTTTGTTTATGAACGACGATGACTACGGCACTTGGCACATTTTTATCGCTTAGCGATGACAGATACCATCTTACAGCAAGAAGCGTAGTTTAGCACTAGATGACACGCATTTGAGTGACTACCTTTTGCACCAAGAACATTTATAGACATTGTTTTGAGCTACTATGATAGAGAGAAGGTTTTCGGTGACACATTTCATTCCGCAGTTTTAATCTGTAACATCTGGGTTATAATTACATTAAACCTCATGGGGTAACCACATTTTTGTACCATGCGTGTGGCAAGTGCAAGAAGCCCTTGCTAATATGATATTTTTTTGTGCAGAATTACACAGCTATCTGATTATTTAGCAGAAAGAATTACATATTTTTTTACTACGTCTTTGACACATGTCTAGCTAATTACACAGCTGGATAACTTCGCATTTAGGAAATTGTCTGCATTTTGTGAATTGTACATTTATATTTTCGGAACAATTGTGGTACTGTAAGAGCTTTAAGTGATGTTTCCTGTATGGGATGATGATTTTTTAGGTATGTCTGAAGTAGATGATACTACTGAAACGAGCAGAGAGGCATTTATTTACTTAATTATTTATTTGAGATTTTGAGATAACTGAAGAAAGCTACGACGATTTTGAGATTTTATTGATGTGTTATGATGATATTATTATAATGATGATGTGTATTATGATGTTGGGATATGTGTATGATCAATAAGGCTATGTTATATGAGGACTATTACTATGCTGCGTGTTTATTATGATGGAGTACTGAAGAAGTATTGACGAATATGTATGTGTGTAATAAGGCAATGAATAATGAGTAGTGGTTAGGGACTCCGGTTTTAGGCAAAGACAGTTGGAAGCCAAGAATTGTGCTTTAAGAGTTACGAAAAGTGAGTATAGATGCGAATGTGAATACCAGAATGTCAACGGAAATTTGTGGAGACTGTTATTTATGAGAATTCGTTTCTACTCCCTTCAACTGTAAACTTTCAACAGGTGCAAGTTTTTTATTTGTATGATACTGTAATTGCAGCTGAAACAGCTGACATAAATATTTTGGTAAAGAGTATATGTGACCACGTGATGCAATGATGCGCTGGGCTTCGTGCTAGCTGCCTTGAAATATACCCTTTGTTGTGTGGACCTGCATCTTTACTGGTGCCGCTTCAGCCCCTTTTGAAGATCGCCACACTTCCACAAGCGCCCCGACAGGCCGTTGAACTCGCTATTGACGTCTCTTTGCGGAACACACCAGAAACATGACATACACTATTACTTATCAACATATGACTACGCTTTGGAGTCGGTACTTTGGGCTACTTACTGTAATGCTTATGAATTGATGAGAAATATTCGTACGTCTACACATCTGATTATGAGAAGTGTCTCTCTATGGGAGTTGAGAAAATTTCTACTCACTTTTAAAATAGCTCATGGTTACTGAATCAAATTTTTGTGTTTTGCTTTCTACATATTTGCTTATTTTATTTGCTATCTGCTTTCTAGCTGAACTGCAGTACTGGTTTTCTAAAATATAATTTAATATGTATGCTAATGTGAACACTTTCTGTCAATGGATCCATTAAATAATAATTTTGTGTTCCATATTCTAAAAAAAGAGCATTTGAAGGGGAAAGACCAATAAGATGGAGAAAGGACTAGCAACAGGAACTGCATAGATACTTTTATTTTCAAGGACTTGGTAATTTTTTGGTACAATAAGTAGTTGTGGTGCACCACTTTGGTGTTAAGAGGTGACATAGACAGTAAGATGTGAATAGACATTTCCCATATCTCAATTAGTATCTTTACTGTAATATTTTTTTCTGCTTGTGCTCGGTCATGTTTAGGTATAAGTTGTTCCATTTGCTGCTCCTATCTGTCAGGCATTGTCCTACTGAATTTTGTGTTGTATTACTGTGCTAATTCAGTTTTACCACTGATTTACTTTTCTCATTTGCTGCATATTGCCTTACGTTAATATGCAATATTGCATTTTCTTTGCTAGTTTAGATATGCTGCCTCTTCCTTTGCCATTTTGCATTTTTTGTCATTGTTGTTTGTGTTAATTATTTTGTGCTGCTGCATTGCCTCATTTTCTAGTTTCTATGTTTGAGCTCTGTAGATTTACGTTAGTTTAAGAGGGTGTGCACTATATAAGAAAATAAGTTGTGATAACTTGGGAAGAAATGCACTGAGAAGCTAAAAGAAAAAGGTTTGGCCAAAGAGTATTGTAGAATGAGGTAAAATTATTTTGAAAGAGGATATGAAGAGATATAAGTAGAGAATAGTGACGACAGGTGTAGGTAGGATTGTCTTGGAAACGAATGATGAGGTAAGAAACATATGGAAGTATAAGCACTGGTTGAAACTGTAAATACAGAATTTTTTTGTGGGAGCAAATATTGGAGTATGAGAAGTAAATGAAGTTTTGGTAGGAAATGAAATAGTTTTCATTAAAAGTTAAGGAGGTTTGAGCATGAAGAAAATGACTGAAAGGAGAAAAATGAAAAAGAGGTATAAAATGCTCACCAAAAGTACTGCAACACCAAATGTTACACTGAAGACTGACCCTGTCTTTCTCTTTGTTTTATTCCGCTATGTTTATGTGTAACCTTGTGTGTCTGTGTTCTTCCTGTCTCTGTGTGATGCCTAATAAGATAATTTTGGTAGAATTTCTTTCTTCTAATACTAAGCTGCATTCACTATGATGAGGAATACCGTTATCCTAAAATTTAAGTTATGTTTTATACCACATTCTTGACTATGGGAAGATATTCGGACATTATTTATTCTTTTATGTTTTCCCTGTAATGCCCGTATATCTAGTTAATGTTTCTGAGGATTTTCTCATTTTTCATTTTGTTGCTTATGTCAAAATTCCTGTAATACTCGTATATATGCTTATTTTTATCCCTTTTGTAAGGTCTGTATTACTAAAAATGTTTTTTGTATTATCATTTTCTTTACTATAATGATGATTTCTTTACATTTGTAATTGAATTTGTATACTGTTGAATTGTGATTGTGTAGACACCAGGTCTTCAAGTTAGGTAAATAGTATTATTCATTTTACTGCACACATTTGTCCGTTGGTCATAATGTAAATGTGAAATAGTAAGAGATTATATGGCTGTGTTAATGCTTGCCTGTGTGTTGATAATTCAGCAAGGGACTGGTTAGCAGTCTTTCTGGTTCTACATATACTAGAAAAAATTTGTGAGTGCACAAGTGGTGGTTCAGGGTCTTACTACATTATCCTCAAGACCCTTCAATTGTGACTGTGCACCTACACAGTCGCAACCGATGGCTGCTGGCTTATCTCTACAAGGACTACTGTGGGTCTGCGTCTTTGGTGGCCTATTACTAGCATAATCTCTACAAGGAATACTGTGGGTCTGCCCTGTGGTGACCTACCAATTCTATCAATATTCTTCAAGACTTCGACTGACTCAGCTGTTGTTCTGCTCTGCTATGGCTCATTATCTACCTTCTCAACTGAATTCCTCATTTCAAGAGTCAGCACTGTGTTTCCATGGTGAGGACGACACTACTTCGTCAAGACTGTTTGGTGGTCCACTACTTGCATGTGCATTTTCTTTTACTGCTCAGCCTTTGTGTATAAAACTGAAATAGACTTTTCTTCTGATGAATGATTAGGACTGTCTTTAGAGACTGTGAGGAGAAGTTTTGCTTTATTGACCAACATTAATTAAGTGCATTAGATCTATTTGATACTGTTATTATAAAAAATTTTAACAAATTAGTATTGTCCACTGCCCAAAAAACTTCGTAAAACTCTTTCAGAGGAGCAATGGGTTTATGTAAGCAGCTTGTTTATATGTTTGTATGTTGGCAGCGCTATAGACTTTATTATTATCACCGACAGAAGTCTGCGTCCTCGCTAAGAGACTCTGTGGCTGGCTGGACTTGCAGTTGAGAGTTAATTGAAGCAGTGATGGAGGTTAGTAGTGATAACGAAATCGGACGGTTTGGACGTGTGTCCATCATGGAGATGTAGTGTTGGTTGGACATGTTTGTAAAATGATGATTGACGCATCTCATAATGTTTGGGAAATGGGATTATTGAGGACTATATAATTTTGGAACTGGATGTCGTATGGTTAAGGTAAAATCTGCTAAATACATTGTTTGCTCCACAACAAAACCATTTCTTTGCTAACCACATGCGTCCTGGGAGTTAAAGCCTATAGTAGTTAGAATCTTTTTATTTAGATAGCTGTAGTTGCTGCTTGCGTATTTGCTGTAGTTCGTGTCATGAAGATTTTCTGTGAGGTAAGTGACTTATGAAATGTATGTGTTATTGTTAGTATCGCTTGTAATTCAGGGCCATTCTTTTGTGTTAGTTATTTGAGCAGCGATATTGCGTTATCTTTGTATATTGTGGGTAATAAATGAATAAAATAAGTTTTAGCTGTATTTGTCAGGGAAAAGCCTGTAGGCCAGTGTTGAAATGATAAAAACAAGTAAGACATTCAGCAGTTTAAGCAGGTTCATTTGCATTCAGCTGTTTCAGAAATAAACACAGAAGTCGCAGAGCCTTTCATACATGTAAAAAATAGAAGCTGAACCAAAATTGAGCTCTGTGGAACGCCCTTTGTCATTTTACCCTAGTCAAGATAATTTTCTTCTTTCTGACATTGTCTGAGTTACTCAGCAGAGTATTTTGAATTTTGTTTGCCAAGTATGGTTTAGATAAGATATATCATAACTCTCTTTTTACTAGTCTCAAAATTTCAAGACTTTTCTAAAAATATGTACTCAGTGGATTAAAATCTTCACATCAACTACGTTTGAATATTTCTTCATAGGCACCTCAAGTAATTAGGAAAACTCAATGACCATTCATTACCTTCACATTAACTTCATCAGGGTTACCGTAGTATACATAGTATTTAAAAAAATCTCAACTGACGTAATTAAATAGAACTTAACCTGCATACAACATTAAGGAAATTCGATGCATTTATTGTAGTTCAGTTAATTGCAACGTGCAATCACAATCGCCTCAGAGGACGTGTTGTAGCTTCAGCCTCTTGCTGCTATAGATGGCTGTGGACCAGATGGGCAGAACCCGATGACGCGACATACCCGTGCCACAAGAAGAACCACTATCAGCGCTCGTCATATCTCCGCAATTAATGAAATAAGTAGGAAAATACTATATAACTTTCCTGTACACAACTTTTTCAATACAGAATAAAATTTTCACTCTGCAGTGGAGTGTGCGCTGATATGAGAGTTTCCTGGGAGATTAAAACTGTGTGCCGGAAGATGACTCGAACTCTGGGCGTTTCCCTTTCGAAAGCAAGTACTCTAACATCTGAGCTATCCAAGCACGAGTCACCATCACTCCCCACACCTATAATTCCGCCAGTAGCTCGTCTCCTGTCCTTTCTTCCAGGAGAGCTAGCTCTACAAGGCCTGCAGGAGAGCTTCTGTAAAGTCTGGTAGGTATTAGACGAGCTACTGGCGGAATTAAAGCTGTGGTGATGGGTCGCGAGTCAAGCTTCGGTAGCTTAGAGGATTCAGCGTGATCGGGCAGAGGGTTAGCTGCCCTCATTAATAAAAAACATGAGTGAACAGGTCAACGATGAACTTGAATGGCTGTCATGGGACGTCAGCTCCGAACAAATACAGCGAACAAAAAGAGATATAAGAAGGGTGGTAGATCACTTGGCTGCGAAAGCCAAAGGTCCCGAGTTCGAGTCGTCGTCGGGCACACAATTTTAATCTGACAAGAAAGTAACTGGTACAATGTCAAAATAATTAAATTATGTATATAATGTATCCCGTAGCAAACCGTAACATATGTCGTATAGTGGACAAAATGCAACATAATTTCTCCAGTACTACAGTATGCAACCACTGTTGTAGATAAATTGTTGCATTTTACCAGTTATTTACCAATAAATATAGTTCTTACAGTAGCTTTACTTCCAACTTAACTATACCATCGTTTCACGTCATACCCTTATTCATTCACACTCCAATATACCAGGACGATATGTCTGCCTCAGAAGGTGTACAAGAAGGTTACCTCAGTTCTCCTACTCGTAAGGCGCACACATCTCTACAATTAAGAATTAATTATCAGGCTTCCTCCAAGCGGCTACGTTAACTATGACTGGTTTGCTAGTTGTAAACAAAATCGAAATTTGGTAGGAATAACAAATGATCTAATGTGGGCAAATCGAGTAACTACACTCCTGGAAATGGAAAAAAGAACACATTGACACCGGTGTGTCAGACCCACCATACTTGCTCCGGACACTGCGAGAGGGCTGTACAAGCAATGATCACACGCACGGCACAGCGGACACACCAGGAACCGCGGTGTTGGCCGTCGAATGGCGCTAGCTGCGCAGCATTTGTGCACCGTCGCCGTCAGTGTCAGCCAGTTTGCCGTGGCATACGGAGCTCCAACGCAGTCTTTAACACTGGTAGCATGCCGCGACAGCGTGGACGTGAACCGTATGTGCAGTTGACGGACTTTGAGCGAGGGCGTATAGTGGGCATGCGGGAGGCCGGGTGGACGTACCGCCGAATTGCTCAACACGTGGGGCGTGAGGTCTCTACAGTACATCGATGTTGTCGCTAGTGGTCGGCGGAAGGTGCACGTGCCCGTCGACCTGGGACCGGACCGCAGCGACGCACGGATGCACGCCAAGACCGTAGGATCCCACGCAGTGCCGTAGGGGACCGCACCGCCACTTCCCAGCAAATTAGGGACACTGTTGCTCCTGGGGTATCGGCGAGGACCATTCGCAACCGTCTCCATGAAGCTGGGCTACGGTCCCGCACACCGTTAGGCCGTCTTCCGCTCACGCCCCAACATCGTGCAGCCCGCCTGCAGTGGTGTCGCGACAGGCGTGAATGGAGGGACGAATGGAGACGTGTCGTCTTCAGCGATGAGAGTCGCTTCTGCCTTGGTGCCAATGATGGTCGTATGCGTGTTTGGCGCCGTGCAGGTGAGCGCCACAATCAGGACTGCATACGACCGAGGCACACAGGGCCAACACCCGGCATCATGGTGTGGGGAGCGATCTCCTACACTGGCCGTACACCACTGGTGATCGTCGAGGGGACACTGAATAGTGCACGGTACATCCAAACCGTCATCGAACCCATCGTTCTACCATTCCTAGACCGGCAAGGGAACTTGCTGTTCCAACGGGACAATGCACGTCTGCATGTATCCCGTGCCACCCAACGTGCTCTAGAACGTGTAAGTCAACTACTCTGGCCAGCAAGATCTCCGGATCTGTCCCCCATTGAGCATGTTTGGGACTGGATGAAGCGTCGTCTCACGCGGTCTGCACGTCCAGCACGAACGCTGGTCCAACTGAGGCGCCAGGTGGAAATGGCATGGCAAGCCGTTCCACAGGACTACATCCAGCATCTCTACGTTCGTCTCCATGGGAGAATAGCAGCCTGCATTGCTGCGAAAGGTGGATATACACTGTACTAGTGCCGACATTGTGCATGCTCTGTTGCCTGGTTCTATGTGCCTGTGGTTCTGTCAGTGTGATCATGTGATGTATCTGACCCCAGGAATGTGTCAATAGAGTTTCCCCTTCCTGGGACAATGAATTCACGGTGTTCTTATTTCAATTTCCAGGAGTGTATAAGTAAGTAAAATGGACTATGTATGTAGGTGATGTCATAAGCCTGAAAAAAACTTGAATAGGATTCGCTATGAGAATGAGGGTGGGGCGGTGAGAGAGGTATCTGAAAGAAACCTTATCACAGGTCGTCACACGGAAACGTTGTAAGAGGCTCAGAAATCTCTGTCTCTTTCTCCCTCTGTTCGTCATGCTAACGGGAAACAGCGATATTTTATCGAAGGAGTTGCGTCTAGGTATACTTGGTATTAATCCGACTGATATTTCACTTGGACATATTGTAGAAATGTGCGAGATGAATACTGGTAACAGAATATTCAACATACAACAGGAGACACATATGTTAGAAAGATCCAGTAGCTTGTAGCTACTGGAATGGGGCGATAGTAGAGAAAGTAAATACATTCTTCCCCCAACATCATGAACCGTTTTAGGATGAAACACCTTGAGTCGAATAGCCGAATGATTCGTTTTAAAGCGGGAATCGGACCGTATCAAACACACTGCATTCATGCACTAAAATGAAATGAATGAATCGAAGGTGATAAAGCGAGTGAAGACGTAGCGACGAGACACGATAGTTTCAGAAAGATTACAGGAGGCGGTACATCATTTCCAACACAATAGTAAATCTCAGAACCACTGGACAATCGTTTTAATCTCGAAAGATACTATTGCTTCTACAACATAAGAGATTCCTCTGTACTGTTTCTTCCTACCCCCCCCTCCCCCCTCCACACTAATCAGCTAATGTGAAAACTTTTTGCATGTTTCCCGTGCGCCTAACAGAAATGAAAAAATTTTGAATAAGGCCAAGGCCACCGTTCAAGAAGAAACATGACACTGACTAGAAGGAAGATGTACAGAACGAGCTAAATAATAAAAAAAAATAGGTAACTTTCTCCTCTTCTACTACTCTGCTCCTATTATACTTTATGTAAACTCAGTTGATAACTGGTGCAGTAACTCACGAAAAGTGCTAAAAGAAAAGGGATACTAGAAGAAACGACTAGGCCACAACAGCTCAAGCGAAATGATATGGAAGATTAATAATACGGCCGCAAGTACAGTAGGGCAGTTGCTTGTTTTACATAGAATCACACTGAAATAATCTCTTGCCAGGAGAAGGCGCACACACGCCTAATTAAAACTACAAGCAAAAATAATTAGAAACGAATATGCAATAATTGACTTTAGATAACATAATGCAGTTAAATGGAATGATTTGGAATGTGATTTGAAATACACGACACTGAATTTAGTACAGCTGAAGCTCACTGTTGTTAGGACAAAACTTGCTGAACCTCACGCTACTGAATACTTGATACTAGCAGTTTTTGAGAAAACACAAATTAATTGAAGTTAAAGTAAACAGTGTGTAATACGATTTTTTATTAATTTGAAAAATTAATTCGAGTGGAAACTAACCATGTGCCTTATTATGAGAACTGCAGCACGTTACTGACAATGAATTTCGAACAAAGCCAACCAACTCAACGATAATGATATTCAGAAATTTTATGTATACTAGCTATTTAAATATATTTGCCAGCAATTTACATTTACTTTCATTCTCAGACTCAAAGTGTACTATATTTGACGTTTCTGATAGTTGCCTTTAATAAACTCGTATACAGCAAAGAAAACTGGTAGACTTTTAATTTGCTTATTCAGTTCTTTTCTTTCACTCAGGACAGTCGGACTAGCACACACAGTAAGGTTAAGGAATATAACAAGGAAATGTTACTGGCTCACTTATTATTTGAACAATGATCAAAATCAGGTCACTGGTTATTGCCTCACAGTTTCTACACAACGTGGGTGAATGAATACAAACTTAAACATTTTTGTAGACGTCGATATGCTGTAGTCGGTGAGGGTGACAATAACCCAAAAGCTCCAACTTTGGCGAGCTCTCTTGCACTGATCACAGCAGATTCCGGGACAGGATCTTGGTCCGCAGCTCGTGGTTGTGCGGTAGCGTTCTCGCTTCCCACGCCCGGGTTCCCGGATTCGATTCCCGGCGGGGTCAGGGATTTTCTCTGCCTCGTGATGACTGGGTGTTGTGTGACGTCCTTAGGTTAGTTAGGCTTAAGTAGTTCTAAGTTCTAGGGGACTGATGACCATAGATGTTAAGTCCCATAGTGCTCAGAGCCATTTTTGACTTGATCGTGACGTGTTTCCTTCATCTACTCACACATGCTATGGAACAGGGCATCCAGACACGCAGAGCACGCTACTTGCGCGTCTAACCACTTCCATCACTCAGATCTCAGTGCGTACCTCCTATCTCGCCTGCTCTCTGACGTCACGTTCCGCTCTACCTAGCTGTTGCTATTTTATCATTGACAATTATCCAGTATTATTACTATGCTTCACATTAATAATTGTATATTATGGAATACAACATCTGACGTATTTACGTCACAAATGAACAGAAATGTATTACAATTTTACATAATATCAATTACACAGTGCGTAAAAGTGGCAAAAAATTAGGTGGCACTCCGTATGACAGGTGTCACACGACCTATCTAAAACAAGCTTCTACATCTACATCCACATTATTACTCTGCAGTTCAAAATTAAGTGCCTGGCACAGGGTTCATCAGACCACCTCCAGGCTACTTCTGCGCCATTATACTCTCGGACAAAGCACGGGTAAAACTAACACTTAAATCTTTCCTTGCGCTCTCTGATTTCTCTTATTTCATTATGATGATCATTTCTCCCAATATAGATAGGAGACTGAAAAATATTTTCACATTCTCAAGAGAAAGATGGTGATAGAAATTTCATGAGAAGGTCCTTCCACAGCGAAAAAGTCTTCGTTTTAATGACTCCCACCCCAATTCGTGTATTATACTCCTGACACTCTTTCCCTTTCCAGAATGAGATTTTCACTCTGCAGCGGAGTGTGCGCTGATATGAAACTTCCTGGCAGATTAAAACTGTGTGCCGGACCGAGACTCGAAACCCGGGTCTTTGCCTTTCACGGGCAAGTGCTCTACCGACTGAGCTACCCAAGCACGACTCACGCCCCGTCCTCACAGCTTTACTTCTGCCAGTACCTCGTCTCCTACCTTCCAAACTTAACAGAAGCTCTCCTACGAACCTTGCAGAACCAGCACTCCTGAAAGAAAGGATATGCCGGAGATATGGCTTAGCCACAGCATGAGGGAGTCTCGGTCCGACACACAGTTTTAATCTGCCGGGAAGTTTCACATCAGCGCACACTCCGCTGCAGAGTGAAAATCTCATTCTGGAAACATCCCCCAGGCTGTGGCTAAGCCATGTCTCCGGTCTATCCTTTCTTTCAGGAGTGCTGGTTCTTCAAGGTTCGCAGGAGAGCTTCTGTTAAGTTTGGAAGGTAGGAGACAAGGTACTGGCAGAAGTAAAGCTGTGAGGACGGGGCGTGAGTCGTGCTTGGGTAGCCCAGTCGGTAGAGCACTTGCCCGCAAAAGGCAAAGGTCCCGAATTCGAGTCTCGGTCCGGCACACAGTTTTAATCTGCCAGGAAGTTTCACTCTTTCCCTTATTTCGCAATAATACAAAACGAGCTGCCTTTCTTTGAAATTTTTCGAAGTCCTCCGTCGATCTAATCTTATGTGGATCCCATACTGCACAGAAGTACTCCATAAGAGGGCAGACAAGAGCAGTATATACAGTCTGTTTAATAGACCTGTTACATTTTCTAAGTTTTCTGCCAATACATCTCAGCCTTCGGATTTCTTTCCCCAATACATTATCTATGTGATCGTTTCAGTTTTAATTATTTGTAATTGTAATCCCTAAGTACCCCTTTAGCTGAGTTTATATCCTTTACATCAGTGTGATTATAGTGTAACTGAAATTTAGCAGATACTTTTAGGTGAACATGTCGATGGTTTCATACTTTTCATGATTTAGAGTCAATTGCCAATTTTCGCCACGTACAGATCTTTTGTGTAAATCATTTTGCAGTTGTTTTTTATCATCTAATCACTTTACTTGACGGTAAATGACAGCATCATCTGCAGACAACGTAATGGGGCTGCTCGTATTGTCTCCTAAATCGCTTATGTAGATGAGGAGTAACAGAGGGCCTATAAGACTTCTTTGGGGAACTCCAAATATTACTCCTGTTTTTCTTTATGACTTCCCGTCATTTGTTACGGTGCCCTTTGTGACAGGAAATCGTGAATTGTGTGTCACAACTGAGATGATACTCTACAGGAGATTTAATTAGAAATCGCTTGTGATGAACGATCTCTAAAGCCATTCGGAAACCTGAAAATTAGGAATTTACGTCAGCTGTCGACAGCACTAATGGTTCAGTGAGTATGAAGAGCTATTTGCGCTTCACAAGAACGATGTTTCCTGAATCTGTTTTGGCTATTTGTCACTAAATGGTTTTCTTCGACGTGATTTAGAACGCTAGAGCACATTATATGTCCCAAAATACTACCACAAATCGCATTAGCGACATGGGTGTCTAATTCACTGCATTAGTTCTATTTCCTTTCTTGGGTATTTGTGTTACTTGTCCAGCTCTCCAGTCCGTAGGGAAGCATCTATCGCAGAGTGAGGGGTTGTATATGGTTCTTAAGTATGGAGTCATTGTATCAGAAAGGAACCTGACTGGAAAACAATATGGCCCAGAAGGCGAATGTCTGAAGTCTTTCAACCTGCTTCCCTACTCTGAGGACAGTCGGCTGCGGTAACCGATCGGTTCTAGGCGCTTCAGTCCGGAACCTCGTGACTGCTACCGTCACAGGTTCGAATCCTGCCTCAGGTATGGATGTGTGTGATGTCCTTAGGTTAGTTAGGTTTAAGTAGTTCTAAGTTCTATGGGACTGATGACCTCTGAAGTTAAGTCCCACAGTACTCCGAGCCATTTGAACCATTTTTACACCGAGGATATCTATTTACAAATTACTCATGATCGCAGTTGTTCTTGATTCGAATACTGCTGTATTTACTTCGGCTTCTTTTGTGAAGGAATTTCGAAAAACGGTGTTCAGTCACTCTTCTCTAGTGACACGGTCGTCAATAACGTCTCCATTGCTATCGCGCAGTGAAGGTACTGATTGCCTCTCGACACTGGTGTAATTTTCAAACATCCAGAATGTCTTTGGGTTTTCTGCCAAATTTCGCGACAGAGGCTCGTTGTGAAATCTATTAAAACCATCTCGCGTGGAAGTTCGCACTACATTGCTAGCTTTTGTAAGACTTCACCAATGTTGGGATTTTATGTTCTTTTAAATATGGCACGCTTTTTTCTTTGTTTCTGTAGTAGATTTTTTAACATTTTCGTGTACCATGGAGGATCAGTAACATTTCTTACTACTTTTGTTTGGTACTAATCTGTCAATTGCCTTCGATACTATTCCATTTTAAATCAAATCTGGTCTACACTTACTTAGACTGGAAGGAAGTGGAGACTGTCTCTTAGGAAGCTGTCAAGCAAATATTTATTTATGTTTCAAACAGCTGTACTCTGCGTATATGTTTGGATGTTACGGCATTCAGTCTAGCTACAACAATCTCGTGGTCACTAATCCCTGTATGTGTTATGATGCTCACTGTCTGGTCAGGATTATTTGTCGCGAACACATTAAATATATTTCGCAACGATTTACATTTCTACTGGATTCCTGAACTAGCTGCTCAGAATGCTTTGCTGAGAAGGTAGCGTAACAGAGAGAGAATATACTTTGTATGTGATGTGCACATATTATTTTGCTGTCAGGGGTGTAACATTCAGAGAGATGTAAATGTTTTCTGTATTCATATATACATATTATTTTTCTGTCAGTGGTGTAACATTCAGAGAGGTGTAAATGTTTCCTCTGTTCACGTTTCCAGTATTTTTGTGGTTGAGTGGTGACACGAGAACGAACATTGTGGCTTGGAGATACAGTACTTCTGCACGCTTTTAGAGTTCAGAGTCACTATGTACCTTTAATTGCCAAGAGAGTAGCGCAGATGGAAAAATAAATATAAAACATCACAACAAACACCTCTAGATACACTTTCTGCTGATCTTTACCCATTACACGTCCCATTTTTCATCAAACTAATCCCAAGTTCATATGTCTGTCTGTGTGTTCCACTGTGAGGAGCATGACGAATTCGTATATGCTATGCCTTTCAAGGAGGTTCCATTTTATGGAAATATATCCCGCCGACTATAGTATTCAATTAAGTAACACTGCTATGAAATTTCTAGTATACTTCCCTAAAATAACAAAATGGCGCATGATTTATTACATTAAAACTTATTTGAATATCGAAGTGATGTTTGAGTGAATGTTCTACTTTTCCACTGGTAGCAATAATTAGGATTTAATCCAGTTCAGCTCACGTACGGAGAACGAGAGGAATGGAGGAATGATTCCTTGAACGACCTGCGTGCGATGTATTTGGTGTCCCTACTAGAGCAATACGTGTGTGTGTGTGTGTGTGTGTGTGTGTGTGTGTGTGTGTGTGGTGGGGGGGGGGGGGGGGGGGAGGGCTGCAGTATACTCGTAGATTCGTCACACGAATTAGGATTCTTCAAACTCTATAAGTGGGCTTTCTTTCCTTTTGCAACCAATCTTGTCTGGAGATAGATTGTATTATGCTACTATTTCACAAATGAATCGAAAACTACCATTTGATTTACCTAGAGCGGAGCCTATGAGACCGTTCCTTATTGTATCCCTACAGTTTGTTAGACTCTGCTAAGTCTGTGAGTTAAACGATTGCAGTTATGGCTCATTAACATTATGGTCTACATCTACATCTACATCTACATTTATACTCCGCAAGCCACCCAACGGTGTGTGGCGGAGGGCACTTTACGTGCCACTGTCATTGCCTCCCTTTTCTGTTCCAGTCGCGTATGGTTCGCGGGAAGAACGAATGTCTGAAAGCCTCCGTGCGCCCTCGAATCTCTCTAATTTTACATTCGTGAATACCTCGGAAAGTATAAGTAGGGGGAAGCAATATTTTCGTTGCCTCATCCAGGAACGCACCCTCTTGAAACCTGGCGAGCAAGCTACACCGCGATGCAGAGCGCCTCTCTTGCAGAGTCTGCCACTTGAGTTTGCTAAACATCTCCGTAACGCTATCACGTTTAGCAAATAACCCTGTGACGAAACGCGCCGCTCTTCTTTAGATCTTCTCCATCTCCTCCGTCAACCCGATATGGTACGGATCCAACACTGACGAGCAATACTCAAGTATAGGTCGAACAAGTGTTTTGTGAGCCACCTCCTTTGTTGACTACATTTTCTAAGTACTCTCCCAATGAATCTCAACCTGGTACCGGCCTTACCAACAATTAATTTTATATGATCATTCCACTTCAAATCACTCCGCACGCATACTCCCAGATATTTTACAGAAGTAACTGCCATCAGTGTTTGTTCCGTTACCATATAATCATACAATAAAGGATCCTTCTTTCTATGTATTCGCAATACACTACATTTGTCTATGTTAAAGGTCAGTTGCCACTCCCTGCACCAAGTGCCTATCCGCTGCAGATCATCCTGCATCTTGCTACAATTTTCTAATGCTGCAACTTCTCTGTATACTACAGCATCATCCGCGAAAAGCCGCATTGAACTTCCGACACTATCTACTAGGTCATTTATATATATTGTGAAAAGCAATGGTCCCATAACACTCCCCTGTGGCACACCAGAGGTTACTTTAACGTCTGTAAACGACTCTCCATTGAGAACAACATGCTGTGTTCTGTTTGCTAAAAACTCTTCAATCCACCCTCACAGTTGGTCTGATATTCCGTAGGCTCTTACTTTGTTTATCAGGCGACAGTGCGGAACTGTATCGAACGCCTTCCGGAAGCCAAGGAATATAGCATCTACCTGGGAGCCTGTATCTCATAATTTCTGGCTCTCATGATCAAATAAAGTGAGTTGGGTCTCACACGATCGCTGTTTCCGGAATCCATGTTGATTCCTACAGAGTCGATTCCGGGTTTCCAAAAACGACATGATACTCGAGGAAAAAACATGTTCTAAAATTCTACAACAGAACGACGTTAGAGATTTAGGTCTATAGCTTTGCGCATCTGCTCGACGACCCTTCTCGAAGACTGGGACTAGCTGTGCTCTTTTCCTTCCGTTCCTCTAGACTTGCGGTACACGGCTGTTAGAAGGGGGGCAAGTTCTTTCGCGTACTCTGTGTAGAATCGAATTGGTATCCCGTCAGGTCCAGTGGACTTTCCTCTGTGGAGTGATTCCAGTTGCTTTTCTATTCCTTGGACACTTATTTCGATGTCACCCATTTTTTCGTTTGTGCGAGGATTTAGAGAAGGAACTGCAGTGCGGTCTTCCTCTGTGAAACAGCTTTAGAAAAAGGTGTTTAGTATTTCAGCTTTACGCGTGTCATCCTCTGTTTCAATGCCATCATCACCCAGGAGTGTCTGTATATGCTGTTTCGAGCCACTTACTGATTTAACGTAAGACCAGAACTTCCTAGGATTTTCTGTAAAGTCGGTAAATAGAATTTTACTTTCGAATTCACTGAACGCTTCACGCATAGCCCTCCTTACGCTAACTTTGACGTCGTTTAGCTTCTGTTTGTCTGAGAGGTTTTGGCTGCGTTTAGACTTGGAGTGAAACTCTCTTTGCTTTCGCAGTAGTTTTCTAACTTTGTTGTTGAACCACGGTGGGTTTTTCCCGTCCCTCACAGTTTTACTCGGCACGTATCTGTCTAAAATGCATTTTACGATCGCCTTGAACTTTTTCCATAAACATTCAACATTTTCAGTATCGGAACAGAAATTTTCGTTTTGATCTGTTAGGTAGTCTGAAATCTGCGTTCTATTACTCTTGCTAAACAGATAAACCTTCCTCCCTTTTTTTATATTCCTATTAACTTCCATCTTCAGGGATGCTGCATCGACCTTATGATCACTGATTCCCTGTTCTGCACTTACAGAGTCGAAAAGTTCGGGTCTGTTTGTTATCAGTAGGTCCAAGATGTTCATAACATGTAACATTTTTTTTTATTTTTGCAAACAGCACAGTTTTACGTACCTGGACATTTCATGTAAGCTCGCAGTCTCGTGCACTACTTTCAAATCATATCATGTTTTGAATGAATATCTTTGCAGCTTTCTTCTGACTGGGGTTTCTCAATAGCTAACTACGCAATGCTGTTCGAGGTACATTTTCTGATGAAAGGTATTCCGACACTCCTATGTAATGCGGAACTGGCCAACTGACGCCACGAGAGGCAAACCCGGCGGTATGAACGGAGGTGGGATTTAATGTATTGTCGGTAGAGAAACAGTAACAGCAGAACCGATCGGTCTGGAAATCTCAGTGACATTGAATGTAGAATGGTCTTTGGATGTCACCTGAATTACAGATCCGTCAGGGATATTTCAGGAGCACATGTGAACTGCCGGTAAGTTGAATTTCAAGTGGAAAGGCAAAGGAACAACTACAGCTACAGCAGACAGACAATGACTATCGAACATTGCATGAGATTAGCTCAAGGAGTTCCAATGTGCAACCAGGTGTCATGCTAGCACAACGACTGCGCGTAGGCCGTAAAAATAATGCCGTAGAATGGTCCAGCAGCTCTTCATATGTTACACACAGTGTTAAGCAACGCTTGAGGTGGCGTAAAGGGGGATGCCACTGGACGGTGGATGATTGTAACAACGGCAATCGGATGGAAGAGCGAATGTCAGGTGAATGCGAGCAGAACTTTGCCTGCCATTATGTTTAGTGCCAATATGAAGTACAAAGGAGTTGGTGATAACGGTAAAATGATTCTCCTCGTCGTTAATGTGTGGTCCGCTTATTGCATTTTAGAACACACTGAATATGGAAAGATATGAACAAATTTCACAGCGCTGTGTACTGCGTACGTTAGAGGAACAGTTTGGAGACTACTATTACTTGTGTCAGCATGACAATGCACCAAGCCACGAAGCACTAGCAGCAGTAGGACAGCAAAATTCCTGAACTGGACTGACTTACCTTCCTACTACCTACGAAAGATCATTACCCAAAGACTGGAAAATTGCACAGGTCACAGCAATACTCAAGAAAGGTAGTAGGTGTAATCCACTAAATTACAGGCCCATATCGTTAACGTCGATATGCTGCAGGATTTTGAAGCATATATTGTGTTCGAACATTATGAATAACATCGAATAAAACGATCTATTGACACACAGTCAACATGGGTTTAGGAAACATCGTCCCTATGAAACACAACCAGCTCTTTGTTCAAATGTGTGTGAAATCTTATGGGAGTTAACTGCTAAGGTCATCAGTCCCTAAGCGTACACACTACTTAACCTAAACTGTCCTAAAGACAAACACACACCCATGCCCGAGGGAAGACTCGAACCTCCGCCGGGACCAGCCAACCAGCTCTTTATTCACATGAAGTGTTGAGTGCTATTGACAAGGGATTTCAGATCGATTCCGTATTTCTGGATTTCCAGAAGCTTTTACACTGTAAAACACAAGCGGCTAGTAGTGAAATTGAGTGCTTGTGGAATATCATCTCAGATATGTGACAGGATATGTGATTTACTGTCAAAGAGGTCACAGTTCGTAGTAATTGACGGAAAGTCATCGATTAAAACTGAAGTGAAAAAAATGGCTCTGAGCACTATGGGACTCAACTGCTGAGGTCATTAGCCCCATATAACTCAGAACTAGTTAAACCTAACTAACCTAAGGACATCACAAACATCCATGCCCGAGGCAGGATTCGAACCTGCGACCGTAGCGGTCTTGAAACCGAAGTGATTTCAGGCGTTCCCCAAGGTAGTGTTATAGGACCTTTGCTGTACCGTATCTATATAAAGGATTTGGGAGACAACCTGTGCAGCCGTCTTCGGTTGTTTGCAGATGACGCTGTCGTTTATCGACTAATAAAGTCATGAGAAGATCAAAACAAACAGCCAAACGATTTTAAAAAATGTCTGAATGGTGCGAAAAGTGGCAGTTTGACCCTAAATAACTAAAAGTCAGATGTCATCCACGTGAGTGCTAAAAGGAATCCGTTAAACTTTGGTTACACGATAAATCAGTCTAATCTAAAACCCGTAAATTCAACTTAATACCTAGTTATTACAATTACGAACAACTTAAATTGGAAGGAACATAGAGAAAATGTTGTGTGGAAGGCTAAACAAAGACTGCGTTTTATTGGCAGGACAATTAAAAAGTGCATCTCACCCACTAAGGAGACTGGCTACACTATACGTCTCCGTCCTCTTCCGGAATACTGCTGCGCGGTGTAGGATCCCTATCATGTAGGACTGACGGAGCACATCGAAAATGTTCAAAGAAAGGCAGCAAGTTTTTTAGTATCGCGAAATATGGGAGAGAATGCCACAGACATGATACAGGAGTTGGGCTGGACATCATTAAGAGAAAGGCGTTTTTCGTTGCGACGGAATCTTCTCACGAAATTCAGTTCACCAACATTCTCCTCCGAATGCGAAATACTTTTGTTGGTACCAACCTACATAGGGAGGAACGATCACCACGATAAAATAAGGGAAATTAGAGCTCGTACGGAAAGATATAGGTATTCATTCTTTCCGCGCACTATACGAGTTTGGAATAACAGAGAATTGTGAAGGTGGTTCGAAGAACCCTCTGCCAAGCACTGAAATGTGATTTGCAGAGTGTCCATGTAGATGTATATGTAGATACGGTCCCGACCTGAGCCTAATGGAACACCTTTGAGTTGACGTAGAACGTCGACTTCGCTTCGGGAAAAAAAAAAAAAAAAAAAAAAAAAAAAGAAAAAGGTTCAACTTGCTCTGATCACTATGCGACTTAACTTCTGAGGTCATCAGTCGCCTAGAACTTAGAACTAATTAATCCTAACTAACATAAGCACATCACACACATCCATGCCCGAGGCAGTATTCGAACTTGCGACCGTAGCGGTCGCTCGGATCCTGACTGTAGCGCCTAGAACCGCTCGGCTAATCCGGCCGGACTTCGCTCCAGATCCCAGCGTCGAACAACAATAAGTCGGAGCTCCGGCTCTTGAGAAACATTGGGTAAGTGTTCTGTAGACATTCAGATACCTCTTTGAAAGTGTCCGCAGTAACGTTGTGTAGTCGAAGGCAGAAAGCACCTCATACTGAAGTCCACTAAAACATACGAATACCCTTGATCAAATACCATATCTCGCTACCAAGGACGTTCACCTCACCTGTCTCATAACCTATTGCGAACACACCCAACAAAGAGGCTGCAGTGTGACGTCCACTTGCTATTAAGGTCTTCACGAATCGTCCACATGAAATCACACCATGTCTTATTTGTGGAACCACCTGCACGTGGATGCGAGTGAGTTGTATTAAAAAGTCAAGTTCCATTCCCACATAAAATTACATGATTCAATTAGAAGCTAAGATCAGAAGACATCAATGGCATGACTAGTAATACTGGAGTGAGGATAAGGCAGATTTGGAACGGGTGAGTCAGAAGCTATAGACTGAGGAAATACATCATTCTAGATTTATTTTCAGCCTCCAATTTTTTCATCGATGTAATAGGGACCATCTGCTGCCTCCGTTCTTCATTCTTTTTATACTTGTTTCCAATCTACATCTACATCCCCACGGATACTCTGCAAATCACATTTAAGTGCCTGGGAGAGAGTTCATCGAACCACCTTCACAATAATTCTCTATTATTCCAATATCTTAAGGCACACGGAAAGAACGAACATCTATATCTTTCCTTGAGAGCTCTGATTTCACTTATTATGATGATCGTTTCTCCTTATTAGGTCGGCGTCAAGAAAATATTTTCGCACTCAGAGGAGATTGGTGATCGAAATTTCGTGAGAAGATTCCGTCGCAACGACAAACACCTTCGTTTGGATGATGTCCACCCCAAATCCTGTACATTTCAGAGACACTCTCTCCTCTATTTCGCGATGTTACAAAACGTGCAGCCGTTCTTTGAGTTTCTCGACGTAATCCGTCCATCCTACCTGGTAAGGATCCCACACCGCGCAGCAGTATTCTGGAAGAGGACGGACAAGCAATATGCTCAGTAGATTTGTTACATTTCCTAAGTGTCCTGCTAATGAAACTATGTCTTTGGTTATACTTCCCCACAACATTTTCTGTGTGTTTCTTCCAATTTAAGTTGTTCATAATAGTAATTCCCTGGTGTTTAGCTAAATTTTCGGCCTTTACATTTCTCTGATTTGTCGTGCACTTATTCATTTAGTGCTCATGTGGATGACTTCATACTTCTCATTATTTACCGTGAATTGCCAGTCTTTACACCATATGAATTTCTTTTCTAAATCGTTTTGCAATTTGCTTTGATCTTCTGATGGCTTTACTAGTCGATAAACTACAGCATCATCTGCAAAGAAACAAAGACGCCTGCTCAGATTTGCTCCTAAATCGTTTATATTGATACTGAACAGGAAAGGGCGTATATCATTACCTTGGGGAACGCCAGAAATAACTTCTGTTTCACTAGATAACTTTTCAGCAATAACTACGACCTGTGACCTCTCTGACAGGATACCACGTATCCAGTCACATAATTGAAACGATATCCCATTAGCACGCAATTTCACTACAAGCCACCTGTGTGGTACAGTGTCAAAAAACCTTTTGGAAATCTATAAAAAAACAAAATAATTTTGTAATCCCTTGTCAACAGCACTCAAGTAAAGAGTAAAGAACTAGTTGTGTTTCACAAGAACGATGTTTTCTGAATCGGTGTTTATTGTCGATAGATCGTTCGCTTCAAGTTTATCCCCGGTAATTCATAATGTTCGAACACAATACATGTTGCAAAATCCTGCTGCATGTCGATGTTAATATCTATTTTACTAATATTTGTTGAAAATTTTGATCATCCTCTCTTTTAATGCTCTGTTTACGTACATTTTCTATGTTGTAATTACTATAGAGCACTGCAAGATTTAAAAAAAAAAAAAAAAGAATGACATGGTTTCAACCATTTATGTCTATCAGTAAAGATGTCCTGTGAAACAGGGACAAATTGTTGAATTCGCACAAGCCCTTCATTCACTTGGTAAGCTATTTTGCTATGTTACTACAAATGCTCTGGCCCAACTATGATCCTTACAGAGATAGTACATAATGTTGATCCAAATCACTGTCGTCTTGATTTTTAAGTTCATTCACAATGTCATCAACGGTGTTGAACTCATACACCACCAGTCAATTAGTCAGTCAGTCAATCAAAAATTAGAAATGAAAAACGTGCTACTCTCCACTAAGTGACCACACTCCACCCTGCTTTCCACCCTCACATGCATGCAGCCAGTCCTAGTGCAGTAATATATATACGTTACTGGTTTCGGCCATTGATATCTACATCATAATATTTTTATGATCTGAAGATGGCAATGGCAGAAACTGGTAATTATGGAATGTACAGTTCCTTTGATCAAGACGGACCTTTTCAAATAAAGTACCATAACATAGTCGCGAATTCATTTACAGATTTTATGTACTCATTTAGCAAATATGTCAACTGCTTTAGCGTAAAATTAAAAATTCCCCTCCCCTCCCCCCAATCTCAGCCCACAGTTTCCCTATAACCAACCAATAGCATTGTCTAGTACTCCTTATCTCCAGCCAATCAAAGAACAGAATTAAAAATTCGGAAAGGGTGGCAATCGACCTATTGCACTAACAGAAATGTTTAAAAATGTTCTCCCCATATATGAAGTCTTCCAGGTTGTCAGCCGAGTAGCTTCGTCGTCTGGTAGCAACGTTTCAATGGAATGCGTCTGCATCATCTTCAGGCGAAGTGTCGGGATATGCTGACGCTGACAAGAGGGGCCTATCCTTGGCTCGAGGTGGTGCAGTTTAGACAAAATTTGTCATTCCTGCGGTTCCTGCAAAAGAGAGAAAGATACATTACCACTCTTGTTGATTGGTCCTAGCTCGTGTAACCTGAAAAAGAGAAAGACACACTCTGGTGAGGGATTAGTAAAACTTAATCCCTCAGCAGTTCAGGCCAACCCGTGGTTGGCCGGTGATGAGGTTGTTGGACCAGTCCACGGATGAGCCGGTTGCGGGAGCGTCCCGTCTTCTCGTAGAACTTCCTGGCGATGACGCGAAACCTGTCTCCGAGAGGCAGGTTGTCGTGTAACCATATTTCTATGGACCCTTTGATTACTGAGTCCCAAAATCCGTTTGTACTGCATATTTCTTTATGTGTCCTCGACATCGAAGGTGTGCTTCTCGTCAATGCTATGTTCTACCACAGCAGATTTGTTGGTCTGACCCAAGCGATCATGCTTGTGAGATGCAACGCTGCGTCTGTCCTATATATTGCATCCCACATTCGCATCCGATCTTGTACACACCTGGTGTCGTCAGACCTAGTGGATCCTTGGTTGAACCGAGGAGGTCTTTGATTTTTCCTGCTGCGCGGAAAACGGTCTTCACTTTATGTTTCTTGAGAATTCTCGCGATCTTGGACGTTGGAGGACCCGCGCATGGCAAGAAAACACAGCCCATTGCTTCGTCTTCATCCGGTCTCTCTTCTCTCTTCTTGTGGTCGGTCCTCAGAGCTCTCCTTATTTGTGTCTCACTGTATCCATTTTTCTTTAAGCGTCCTTTAGGTGTTGCAATTCTCCTGGCAAACTTTCCTTATCGCAGATGTACTTGGCCCTGTGCACTAAGGTGTTGAGTACAGCATTGGGTTGCGCAGGGTGGTGGCAGCTATCGGCGTTAAGATAGAGGTCCGTGTGTGTTTTCTTCCTATACACTGCGTTTCCCAGCGTGCCATCCATGTTTCTTGTGATAAATATATCCAGAAACGGTCAGCTTCTGTTCTCTTCTATATCCATGGTAAATTTGATATTTCCATGTATGCTGTTGAGGTGTTGATGGAACTCTAGCAGTTTGTCCCTGCCATGTGGCCAAACGACAAAGGTATCGTCAACGTACCGGTAGAAGGCTTTTGGCTTGTGCTTAGCAGTGTCTAGTGCTAGCTTTACGAAGTGCTCCATGTATAGGTCGGCTATGCCTGGTGCTAGGGGGGAGCCCATAGCCACACCATCTATCTGTTAGCAGAACCTCCCACCACACTTGAAGTAGGTGGTGGTTAGTACATGGCGAAAGAGCTTGATGATATCCTCCTCAAAGTGTTCTTCGAGTAAAGCCAGGGAGTCTTCTATTGGTACCCGTGTGAATACGGACGTCACATCGAAGCTGACTAGTAGGTCTTCATTTTTCAGCCGCATTCCCTGTAGTACTTTCACAAATTCTGCCGAGTTTTTCACATGGTGTGGACCGTAACCCACCAAGGGTTTTAGCATCTGTGATAAATGCTTAGCAACACCATATGTCGACGTGTTAATAGTGTTTAAAATAGGTCGTAATGGGACACCCGCTTTGTGGACATTTGGGATGCCATAGAGACGTGGTGGTGCCGGTGGCCTCGGGTACAGCTTCCTGACGATATCCTTCTCTAGTCCCGAGTTGTTGAGCACCTCAACGGTCTTGCGGGTCACTGTTGTGGTGGAGTCCTTCCCTAGTCTTTTATAGGCAAGATCTTGCAGGAAGGGGTCGATTTTCTGCCAATAGTCTTCTGATTTAAGCAGCACCGTGGCGTTGCCTTTGTATGCTGCCAAGACCACTGTGTCCTGGTCCTCTCTGAGTGCCTGTAGCGCCTTTCATTCTGTCGCCGAAATGTTATTCTTCGGCATCTTTGCTTTGTCTAGTACTCTGCAGACGTCTCTTCTTACTTCTTCTACAGCTTCTTCATGTAGTCTCCTTATGGCTTGCTCTACCCCACTTACGATGTCCCGTTTCGGCAGGGTGCTCGGCACCGGGGCGAATTTTAGGCCCTTGGACGGCACCTCTTGTGTTGGCCTATCCAGTTCCTTATTAGATTAATGACCACCTGATTGGGAGATGGTTTTTCTTTCTGTTGTCGCACTTCCGGAAGTCGAAGGAATTTCTTGCACTGCCTTTCGGTGGCTTTCGTCTTGGACCATTCGCCAATGGCAAAGGTATTGCCTTCTATCCTGTCCCAGGTGTGTTCTGGGAGACAGGAAGCCAATCGGAGGTGTAGAGAAAGCACGCCTCTAGCGTTCTTGTCGAGTTCCAGTCTCGTGACCCTGATGTGTTTCCGTACTAGGGCTACGCTCGTTCGTCGTAAGGTGTCGTAAGTTATGTTTCGTTCTGTTGGTATTGACAGGCTGCCGCCAGTTGGCGAACTTAGGCATCACTTCTTTATCCCGGCATCGGAGTAAGAACGCCAACCTGCTGAGCAGCTTCCCCATCTTGGTCCGTAGCTTCTGCAGCGTCTTATAACTGCGATGTATATCCTCCCCGTAGAGGTATGTTACATGCGAGTGCAGGCTTTCTCGGGGAATTTCATACACGAAGTCCTCACGGGTTGTCAGCCGAGTAGTATCGTCGTCTCGTAGCAACGTTTCAATAGAATGCACCTCCATCATCTTCAGGCTAAGTGTCGGGATATATTCGGTCCCGGGCTTATTTCTCTGTTAGACCGGACTCCGCTTCCCGTGGCCGGCTAATCAAATCCTCGAAATCTGTTGTGGCGGAACATAGTATTGTCGAGAAGCACACCTTCGATTTCGAGGAGAGACGCAGGGTGTGGCAGATAGCGGTCTAAGGGAAGTTTCCCGGACGACAGCAGCGTCTGGCCCCCCACCACCGACGAGGACGACGAGTGTGAGTGTTGCTCGCGTCAGCCGGATGGACGCGGAAATTTCGGCGAACGGACGGCGCAGCGCCTGCACACTCTCTGTGCCCAGACGACGCATCGAGCCGCCGATCCCCCTGTGAAAGGAGGAATTTGCCGCCGCCATCGCCATGCTGACTCCGGAGGAGAGTTGCATCTGCATGCAACGCCTGGCGATGGGAAACGACGCGGACAGGGTGAAGGTACTGACGAGACTCCGGGTCCTTGGTACCTGTGGGTCGCGACAGGCAACTACCTGTCGCAGTTGCCACGACAGCTGCCGCGCCAGCAGTCGCACCAGCCGTGGTGGCTACAGAAGCCGCCACGCCCTCACCAACGTCCAGGCTGGCAACACCTGACGAGCCTGCTGAGGTCGAGCAAACCTCACGGAAGCGGCCAGCCGCGGCCGTAGAGGACACTCCCTTCCCCCAGGAAAGTTTCGGTCGCGCCAGGCGGAAAAAGAGGAGGGTACGTTGCAGGATGACGACCGCATCGCCGAGGAAGCCTGACGAAGAAGGCTTCATCGGGCTCACGGCGCCACACAGCGAGAGCCTGGTCGTTTGGACCGGTGACGCCGGAACAGGTCAAGGCTGCAAACCAGTTTGCAGATCTGTCGGAAGTAGCCGAGACCGACAGGGACGGGATCACACCGACTACGGCGACGAAACCGCCCCGCCGCCCGCCGCTGATTACCATCCAGTGGAGTGAGAGCTATAGCAAGCTCAGACAGAAGCTCTCCTCCGTCGCAATACTGCGGAAGATGGTCGCGGGGACCGACACTTAAGGTCAGAGCAGAGTGCATAAAGGACCATGCGAAACTCATGCAACTCTGTGAGAACGAGAAGTGGAACTGCTTCATGCAGAGCACGAAGCAGCTGAAGGAGCTGAAGGTCGTTTTTCGTCACCTGCCGCTGAAGATGGAACCGGCGTTCCTACAGCGGCAGCTGGAGGCACTCGGCTTCCAGACCCTCCACGTCGGCCTGATGAGGTCGCACAGGGACATGCCCTTGTTCCTTGTGGCTTTAGTCGACAATGTCGCCAACCGGAAAATTTTTCAGGTTGAAAACATTGCTGACTTCGACGTGAAAGTCCAGCCACTCCGCGCAAAAGGCAGACGAGCCCAGTGCTTCAACTTCCAGCGCATGGACCACGTGGCAAAGTTTTGCAGGATGTCTGTGCGCTGCTGCAAGTGCGCCGAGGAGCACCCGTCGCGGGACTGCCCCAAGAAGAAGGAAGACCGACCGACGTGCTGCAACTGTAACGGGGACTACGTCGCCTATTACCGGGGATGCGCCGCATTCGAGAGCGGGAAGCACGCCAGCCGCGTAAACCCGAGTCGCAGCTTCGAGGACGTCGCTCAGGGGAAGCCGGCAGCCCCTCCGAGAGGCCACGGCCGCTGGCAGGGGAGGCCGCACCGGCACCGCAGCCGTCGTAGCTGCCCTCGCCCGCGGCGCCGACTGCAGCCGGGGAGGCCGGCTTGCCGGCGCCCGCGGCTGTAAGGAGGGTTGCAAACCGCGCAGGGCGTTCCCACAACGCAGCTCCGCTACCGACTGCGGGAAACGTCGCGAAGGAAGACACCACCGAGCTGGCCGCGCTTCTGCGGTCGCTCAACCAGCTGATGACTCAGCTACCGGTCCTCGTGGGAGCAGCGACGGCTGCCCTCCAGACCACCGCCGGGAGAAGCCAATCTTAAAATGGATAACGAACATATATATGGGTTAACCATTTGCACGTTCAATGCTCGGGGTCTCCACCCCCATAAGGGCGAGTTTCCTACGGGACGAGGCGCTCGACATCTGCCTTGTGCAGGAGACCTTCCTCGAACCCGGGGTCGACGTGTGAGCAGCAAATTTTTGCTGCTACCGAGATGACAGAGCCACGAGGGCGGCACTGCTATCTACGTGAAGAAGTCACTGCGCCACCACCGGGTTCAACTGCCGGCGGTCAACGCGCTGGAAGCCACATGAGTGGCCGTCAACACCACCGCCGGAAAGATTCTTTTCGTGTCGGTCTATCGGCAGCCTAGCAGACCCCTAGACGAAGCCGACTTCGACGTCCTGCTGTCGCTGGAGGGGAGAGCTTTCATTGCCAGGGATTTCAATGCGAAACACACCGAATGGAACTCACGAACCTTTAGCCGCAGCGGGCGCCGCCTCTCCCGCGTTGTTCACCGCAACGGCGATCACCGTGGGGCCGTTTGACCTCACGATCTTCCCTGCACGGGGACAACAGGACGTGCTCGATAATGCTCTTCTGAAGGGCATCGGGCATTTCGCGACCGCCGAGACGCGTAACGATCTCTCCTCCGACCGGTCATTTTTGGCCTAGACGTGGCCGGAGCTTCTCTTCCAGACAGCCGTCCGACCTATCAGAGGCTCGACGCAGAGCGCTTTCAGACGATAGCCCTCGAACTGCTCGAGGACGTGCCGAATCCCGCTGTGGTAGGGGCAGACGCCGCCCTAGCATTCTTCACCCGAAGAATACTTGGAGCAGCGGAGGAAGCCACGCCGAGACATCGCCAAGGACCACGAGACTTCTCCACGAGACTTCTCGCGCCAGCTACCGTGCCCTATCCTGGACGCGATCACAGTGAAGAAGCGACTGTTTCGTGAATGGCAGATCATTTACCAACCAGACACGAAACGCCGCTTGAACCGCATGAGACGGGAAATTAAGGTAGCAGTGGAGCAACACCGGAACCAGGAATGGGAAGACCTTGCGTCTATCCTCAGTCCTGAGGGTGGCAGTGCATGGAAGGTGGTAAAGTCCTTCCTCCGACGGCGACAGCGAATACCGCCTTTACAGGTCGGGAACGACTTCGCTAGCAACCCCGGCGCGAAAGCCAGCGTCCTGGTTGATGCATTTGCAGCGAACTTCACCCCGGTGGCCGACGTCATCGACGACGACCACATACGGCGGGTCCAACCCTCCACGCCGCAAGGGAGGAAGGCTACATTATCAAACCGATAACGGAAGAGGAAGTTACTGTGGAGCTTCGCTCGCTGAACCCCAAGATGGCTGGAGGTAGCGATGGCGTCACAAGCCTCCTGCTGAAGAACATTCCGCCGGGCTTACACCGGCTACTTTTCAACGAGATTCCCCGAGCAGGTGTCTACCCCTCTGCGTGTAAACATGCGGAGGTCGTGGCCATTCTGAAATCCGGCAAGGACCCACGCCAGGCATCGAGCTACCGACCAATCAGCCTGCTCCCGTCCCTCTCTAATGTTTTCGAGAGGCTGTACGCGAGAAGACTGATACCACACGTCACCCAGGAGGGCATCATCCCGGACGAGCAGTTCAGGTTCCTAGAAGAACATGCCACTTCCCACCAGCTCTTGCGGGTGGTAGAACTGGCGATGAGGGCACTGGAAACAAGGGAATTCTTTGGGGTAGTGTTCCTCGACGTCTCCAGCGCGTTTGACTCGATGTGGCACGACGGTCTCGAGTTCAAACGTTTTGAACAAGGGATACCGACGTCCCACATGACGCTGTTGCGGTCGTACCTGTCTGAACGACCCTTCCACGTGAGGGCTGACGACGGTACGTCCACAGACCGGCAGATACGTGCAGGGGTGCCGCAGTGGTCGGTTCTCGGCCCCTCGCTGTACTCCCTGTACACTGCCGACGCGCCGAAAGTGGCAGGAGTCGAACTGGCGCTGTACGCTGATGATACAGCCCTGTTCACTCGCAGCATGATCGCCCAAGTGCTGAGAAACCGCCTCCAACGCGGGTGCGACGCCTTGGGCTCATGGGCAACAAAGTGGCGGCTGAAATTCAACGCCTCAAAGAGCCAGGCAGTCGTCTTCACCCGAAGATTTCTGCCGCCACGGCTTACGCCAGTCGAAATTCTGGGAGAACCTATCCCATGGAGTGGGACGGCGAAATACCTAGTAGTTATCTTAGAACGCAGGCTCACATGGAAGTATCACATCCGTGACGCGAAAGAGAGAGGAATCGGACGCCTTTGCGCCCTGTATCCGCTGCTAAAACCGCAGTGGTCATTGCCACCGCAACACGGCATCACGCTTTACCTAACATTGGTTCGCCCACTGTTAGAGTATGCGGTCGTGGTCTGGGGGAAAGCCGCAGATGCTCACGTTGTGACTCTGCAGCGGATACAGAACCGCGCCAACTCCACGAGGACACCGGGATCCTGCCTTGCCGAGACAGGTTTCGTGCCATCGCCACGAAGTTCTACGATAAGACGGGACGCTTCCGCAACCGGCTCATCTGTGGTCCTACAACCTCATCACAGGCCAACCACACATTGGCCTGACCTGGTGAAGGATTAAGTTTTACTAATCCCTCAGCAGAGTGTGTCTTCCTCCTTTTCAGGTTACACCAGCTATGGCCAATCAACAAGAGTGGTAATAAATCTTTCTCTCTTTTACAGCAACAGCAGGAATGACAAATTTTGTCTAAACTGCACCACCTCGAGCCAAGGGTAGGCTCATGTTTACAGCGTCAGCGTCAGCGTCAGCGATTTCGAGGATACAAAGAAAATATGCAGTACAAACGGATTTTGGGACTCAGTAATCAAAGAGTCCATAGAAATACGGTTACACGACAATCTAATCAACCGCGACAGTGGCTACCATCTCAGCACAGCCTGGGAGCCTGCAATCAGGAAAATCAGAGAAGAACGTTCCGTTCCACCAAGGGCCGCGGACGGAGCAGCACACGTCCCAACTACCCTCCCCAACCCCCACCTCCCCACCCCCCCTCCCCCACCACCATCGGCCGATCCAGACGCATCGGGCGATTCCGCGGGCCCGTGATTGGCCGGCCGCGGGATGAGGAGAACGGTCCAGCAGAGGTATAAGCCCGCGACCGACTATATCCCGACACTTCGCTTGAAGATGATGGAGACGCATTCCATCTAAACGTTGCTACGGGACGACGATGCTACTCGGCTAACAACCCGTGAAGACTTCCTATATGAAATTCGCCGAGAAAGCCTGTACTTGCATAAGTTCTCCGCACTTCTATCCCGTTCCCTGCTGCTTACCATACAATTAACCAACGCTAGTGCAGAACTAAAAGTCCAAGGTGATGGAAGCACACTAATTATGTGCTCCTCTTTCCCTCCATCCATCCAATTTGAAGATAGTATTTAAATAATATGTAAATATGGTGTCAGACTGCATAATTTGCCATGAGGAAAATAAAATGGTTCAAATGGCTCTGAGCACTATGGGACTTAACATCTGTAGTCATCAGCCCCTAGAACTTAGAACTACTTAAACCTAACTAACCTAAGGACATCACACACACCCGTGCCCGAGGCAGGATTGGAAACTGCGACCGTAGCGGTCACGCAGTTCCAGACTGAAGCGCCTAGAACCGCACGGCCACACCGGCCGGTCCTGCCATGAGCACTTCCCCATTTCCTACCAATCAGAGAATTGGGTTAAAAATTGCACAACACATGCAATAAAAATTTGGAGCCCTCAGATTAAAGACAAAGACGTTCATTATACCAAAAAGGCAGTTACTTCTGGCGCAAAAACAGGTCAAATTTCACCATTAAAGTATATACATCTATCACATGATATCAAAATGACTACAAGGTCAGAGAGATGCTTTTCCTTCTTCTTCTGCTTCGTTAGGACCCTTCAAGATCACGTGTGGATTGTTTTCCACGTCTTCTTTCTTCCCAATACCCCTTCATTCTCTCGCTTCTTCTGTTTCTTTCTTCTTCTGTTAAGACTGGTTTTGGTGTCCGCGCACCTGTGACCACCCAACAACCCTTTATGCTTCTCCCTGTCCTGTACTACTGCGTGCAGATTCCTTTCTTATATTGAAAATTGGTTAAAATGGCTCTAAGCACTATGGGACAACATATGAGGTCATCAGTCCTCTAGAATTATAGGGCACCATATTGAGAGGAACTCTACAGAACAGATATTTGGAATAAAAAGCATGATAGGCCACAAATGTCACTATTATCTTTTTTCCTGTCCTGTATCTGTTTTCTATCATGCTTTTTATTCCAGATATCTGTTCTGTAGAGTTCCTCCAAATTTTAAAGCCACACTGGTACTCTCCTATAGTTGGCCCCACTCGTTCTTCACCTTTGTTCAGCAAGATTCTCTACAAAACTTTGTACCCTAGGTTTACGAGAGCCCCTGTAGTTATCCAGTACTTTCTTGTCCCCTTTCGTGTGTAGTGGTATTGTAATGACTTCTTTCCAGTCTGAGGGTATTTTCGTATTTCTCCAGATATCCATTATTATATTGACATACGTCTTTCTATTTCAGGCCCACCCCACTTCATCTCTCCAGCACAGATACCATCATTGCCTGATGTCTTGTTGTTTTTGAGGTTTTTAATTGCCTCTGCTACCTCTGTCCGGTAGGTGCATTGTGTAGACTGTTCTGACTTTCGTCCCTAGATCGTATTTGTGTCCACTTTAGAGTCGGTACTTCTGCATTCAGCAAATCCATAAAATACCTAGCCATTTCCTCGTACACCTCTTTCTCGCAATTTTTTATTGTGCCATCTTGTCCTGTTAGTAGGGTTCTATTAACTCGGAGCTTTTAATTCTCCTCTTCATTTCTCTGGAAAAGTGATTTGTGTTTCTTGAAGGCAGTGTTTGCTTCTTCAAGTTTCTCATTCGACCCACTTCCTTGGCATTTGTGACCGTTTTGCTAGCAATTTTTCTCGCATTCTGGAAGTTCGAACAGTCTTCTTGCTCTTTACAGGAATGTCATTCATAATTGCTTTCCTCCTGGTCTCGAGTGCATACATCCGTCCACCACTCATGCTTCCTTTTCTTGTTGTTAGTAGCCAGTCGCAATGCCTCTTCTTCCATCATCTCTCTTCCAATCACTCTGAACTACCATTCTCTTTGCATTTTCTGCTCTGTGTATTTTCAGAAGATCTAGGTTGATTCTGTGAGTGTTTATGGTCCTACGTTTCTTTTCTCTGTTGGTTATCCATCTGCATTTTGTTTCGACAAGGTAGCGATTTGTTTCCATCCTGCTATTTTTCTTCACATTCGTACTTATAATCTGTGATTCTTGTCACATATTCCTACGTGGTCTACGTATTTGTCCCCAATCATGGTTCCAGGATTTGTTTTCTTGCTTGCCTTAGCTTCGTAATAATAATGTCTTGTGACGAGCCGGCCGAAGTGGCCGTGCGGTTAAAGGCGCTGCAGTCTGGAACCGCAAGACTGCTACGGTCGCAGGTTCGAATCCTGCCTCGGGCATGGATGTTTGTGATGTCCTTAGGTTAGTTAGGTTTAACTAGTTCTAAGTTCTAGGGGACTAATGACCTCAGCAGTTGAGTCCCATAGTGCTCAGAGCCATTCTTGTGACGAGGGCCTCCCGTGGGTAGACCGTTCTCCTGGTGAAAGTCTTTCGATTTGACGCCATCTCGGCGACTTGCGCGTCGATGGGGAGGAAATGATAATGATTAACCCTTAGGATTCACAGTCTGTCGCGCTGACCACTCAGCTACCGGGGGCGGACTTTGTAATGAATGGTCATTATACTTATCTTGTGTCTCCTACACAGGTCCACTGATCTCTCACCATTCTTTTGTGTTCTCTTTTGGGCTGGATAATCTCCCACAGGACCTCTAAACTTCCTTTCCATGCCTATTTGCACCTTAAAATGTCCTAGCAAAATAGTGACATGTCTTTTGTCTACATCTGTCACTACCTTATCGAAAGTGGACCAAAAATGTTCAGTTCCTTATTTGTTCTTATCTTTTGTTGGTGCACGCGCATTTACTGTTGTATTGGTTTTGTTTCCTATTTTCATTGTCAGCCTCTCATTTATGCCCCTCTACTCTTCAGGTATCTACGATCTACTACAAAGGCTGTGCCAAACATAAAAGGTTGCTTTGGCCTCCGAACGCCGGCTTTCCCTTTCAGAATTACACATCCCTCTGATTTCATCGTGCTTTCCTCCCTGAATCTTGTTTCTGTAGTGCCTGAATGCCAATCTCAACTTCTCTCATAATGTCAAGAACTTGATTTAGCTTGCGCACCTTCTTCATTGTCTGCGTGTTTATGGTTCCCGTTTTAAAAGTTTGTTTGGGTCCGACTTTGTGTTCGTGATTTAGATTGGATTTTGAGGTGCTGGTAGGTTCGCAGTTTTGTTTCACACATGATGCACTCTCCCCAGAAACCGATAGCCTGCTTGCGTTGACGTCGGTCAACGAGGCATTAGCCCCCTGGGGTGTATTTGTAATTATCAGATGCTTCATGACTGCTTCAAAAGCCCAAGTTTCAACGTTGGCTACCGCATTTGCCGTAGCGTGGATACAACAGAGGTGATTAGCCCCAGAGGACGTAATCAGGCAGCCTTTTGTTACTGGGATCAGACGCCTTTTGTGGCCGCTCCACTGGGGTACAGACACCACTGTGTTGTGAGAAGGTTCATCCGCCTTGATGACCGTTGAGATTCATCAAATCTTCTTCCGCTCCTCAAGCCGCCGACCTTTTCACGCTACAGTTTACATTGAGATTGATAATGAAAAAGGATAGGCTTAGGCTAGGATAAGGATAGGTCGTTGTGGGACACACTTCGTCTGGCTCCTACCCTGTGGCCTGTTCGGCTTGG
Organism: Schistocerca americana; assembly: GCF_021461395.2. Taxonomy (NCBI): domain Eukaryota; kingdom Metazoa; phylum Arthropoda; class Insecta; order Orthoptera; family Acrididae; genus Schistocerca; species Schistocerca americana. The sequence goes on along the minus strand of NC_060121.1, from coordinate 713,089,186 downwards.
GTGACCCCTCCGGTAGCTAAGCTACCGCCGGCATAGCCCTCTGGATCTACAGCAAGCGAACCTCCTCCCCTGCATGGACGGTGCTAAGTTAAGGCGGTGTCCCCTGAGAAGATATGTTTTATATACGTAAAATGGCACACACACACACACACACACACATACACATTGCATACTGTATCTTCTCTCCTCCAGTCAGAGCCCAGTATTAAAATTCAGGAACCAATTACAATGGAGTCCCATCTGGGCTGTGCTCGAAAGTAGCTGTACGACCGGAATTACTTGTAAAAGTTATGCTATCCTGTGATGGTTCGGTTTTTTTAACTTTTGATGATTGGTTCTTACTTGTCATGGTGTGCTGGACTCGCAAATGATATCAGTTCTATTCCATCAAGTCAGATTTTTTGCAAATTGCAGTTACATGTTGAAAAATGTCGCAAATATGAGATTTAATGAAGAGATGGAATCGGTTTCTTTCGTATAAAACGTATTATTGTGTGACGTTTTATTAACAATAACACTCGTAAAATACATGAAATAAAACGTTCACGATTTTAGTAGTCTGTTACGGTATCTTTGGACCCGCCATGTTCTATCTTTACCGAGCTTGTGATCTTCTACGGTTATCCCTATGCAGCATCCAGCGATATTCCTCCATCATTATAGTATTCCAGCTCGATTCGTAACGCTTTTCCGTTTCCTCGATGTTCTAAGCTAAACTCTCACCCATCTCTTCACCGACAGAACCCAAATTCCCAGGAAATAAGTCCAAATGTGAATGTAGGAAGTGAACTTCCAGACTCATAAACAGGCTTGTACTGAGACATGCATGGACTAATCTTTGAGACAAGCGTATGACTACTGGCAGGATCAACCAGGGAGCGGCGTCAACTAGAGCTGAGCAGCCGGCCGCCCGGGAGTGTGTCCCGAGGGCCCGCGCGAAAACGCCAGCGTCCGCTCAGTTATTCTGTAAACAGGAGGAGGCAGAGCTCCCCTGCACGATACACCTCCAAAACCCTCTCAGGTCCCGGCGGCGCGCAGCGCCGTCCTACGTACTTGGTCGGGTTCGAGAGCCGCGCAATCGCCCAGTGTTAGGCGAGTTGACGCTTTTAGTGCGACCACCCGCGCTCCCAACTGAGCTAGCCACTGCCGACAGAGGCCCGGCAGCGTGCTGTCGTGGCGTCGCCGGCTGGAGACAACACGCGGCCAACTACGGTCACCGGCAGCTCCAACGCCAGCGCCACAGAAGGGCACAGCCCCACTTGGGTGCCGAAGCGAACTCTCCCAGCACAGCGCACGCGCCAACACGTCCGCACAGATACAAACAGATACAAACCACCAGCGAGAACCGCCGGGGCGACCGAGCAGCAGACGGCGTCGCGGCGCCGAGTGCCGGGCGGCGGCGTATCCTCAACGCACACAGTCCTCAATCGGACCAGCACACTGCAGATGTCCACCGCGTTTCGCACCGACTTTGGCCGCACGGCGCCGCGTGCGGGGTGCGCCGTCGGCCGGGGCTCCTGCCACTGGGCGCCCCCCACCAGCCGGCTGTATCGCGTGCGCCCACGCAGCGCGCGGCCAGCACGCTGGGCGACCCCTCCCCCCTCACCAGCCGGAGACAGTCCCACCCAGCCACCGCGGCGCATCGCTTCATACCCACATGCCCATTCACGTTCGTGGGTATGACGGGTATCGCTGAAACAAGCGGTACCGATCGTCGCCATCACCGATGGACCTCCAGCGTGAACAACCTCTCATCAACGTATTTCCAGTTCATTTGCGTATCTTCGACAGCAAACGTAGACGTCCATCTCCGTTTGCGAATTCAATGATTCTTGCATGCCTGTATGTTATGTGTCACGACACGCTACGTCCGCCCACATACACGCAGCAAAATGTGCACGACGAGAGAAGACGTGGAAGGTGGCCAGCGTACGTATGCGATGTACATTGCGCGATCGACTGTCAACCGGCCTCTGTAGCATGTCGCAGATGTGGAACGCGGTGCACCATGGTACCATGTTGTGTGAGAAGATACGACTAAGTCGGAATACACGCGTCACTAAACCAACAGACGGCTCACGTTGATCCCCATCCAGGACGACACGCAATGCGTTGGTCCGTCCCTCCCACACGTCTCTACGGCGTACCACAGTGCAATCTAGCTGTAATCGGGAGACGAGACACGTAGCATCGTGCACAACATATGGACCGTGTGGTTCGCCGTTGTTGGGCGCAGCCGTTGTACGGTCACACATGTGCCACGGTGTGTCATTCGGTAAGTAACGAGCGATGTGCAGTACAGGTTGTGGGTTAGGCGTACGACATCAGCGGACAGTGGACACAGACCGTACCGTGACGTACACTGAGTGCGTCGGCATGCGAATGCCAGTGAACAGCTGCGAAGCTCATTGAACACGCAAACTCCTGGCCGACCAGCTTGAGAAGGCAGGGGGGCGATATACGTCCAGCTGCTGTATATATTACAGTGGACAATGTGAGCATGTGCAAAGTAATCAACACTTGCAAGGTGCTGACTTGGGGGTACGCACCGTAACATGAAGCGACACGCAGAACACCGGACAGTGCGAGTAGCGAACTATGTTGAGAGGGTTGCGGTTAGGCAACCCAACATTAATATAACGATTCGTATTACAATTACAGGGCAGGTTAAGCCACAACGTGGGTTAGGTTAAGCCACAACGTGGGTTAGGTTAAGCCACAACATGAGTTAGGTTAAGCCTCAATGTGGGTTAGGTTAAGCCACAATGTGGGTTAGGTTAAGCCACAATGTGGGTTAGGTTAAGCCGCAACGTGGGTTAGGTTAAGGCACAACTTGGGTTAGGGAAAGGCACAACTTGGTTTAGGGTAACGCACAACTTGGTTTAGGGTAAGGCACAACTTGGGTTAGGGTAAGGCACAACTTGGGTTAGGATAAGGCACAACTTGGGTTAGATGGGTGCTAGAAAGGAACTTAATGACCTTTTTCTTATTTATAAATGTATAGATAATTAGTGGACTCTAATACCTAAGATTAATGTGAAAACTGGTGGACAAAAGGAGATTTACTCTCCTCGTTTATTAGTTTTAGTATTAGTTACCATTCGTTGTTCTCATGTCCTGCTGATAAGACGTGTTGCGTAGTTTTAAAGCGAAATAGTGCTATGCAGTGAAAGCGATTTATGAAACAGAACGACTTTCTCACTTACAATACCATGGACCCCAGCTCCTGTAACTCTGGAAGATTATTATTATTTTAATTTTATATGGAGAATTTAGATGGAGGCGACGATCTTCACGACGACGCTGATGATCAATACAGGTACGTGAATGTGTTCATCTCTTTCCTTTCGAGGCCACCAATGTCAGTTTCAATATACTGGTCGCGACCTTCAGAACCAGAAATATTTCTTTTCATTGAATTACAAAGTCCAATTATTTTCTTTCATATATGAATACCTCTGCTAAACCACAATCATTTTTACGCAGGCCACGGGGAATGACAGTATTTAGAACGTACGTGCCTCTATTCCGATCGTACGTTCTCATGCATTTGAGTATGTACCACCGTAACTATACTTACGATCCATTTCCTCCACAGTATTAATTCTTATTTTGAAACACTCACTCGCGAACGTACGTGCCCTCTCATTTTGTGTAGTCATCCATGTATTTTTTAGTATCGCTGCTTATAATATTCAGTGGCTTAGTTTACACAAGTGACATTTGCCTACGTCACACTGCACATCACGCGAAAAGCGTACACTACTGCCCATTAAAATTGCTGCACCAAGAAGAAATGCTGATGATAAACGGGTATTCATTGGACAAATATATTGTACTAGAACTGACACGTGATTACATTTTTACGCAATTTAGGTGTATAGATCCTGAGAAATTAGTACCCAGAACAACCATCTCTGGCCGTAATAACGGCCTTGATACTCCTGGGCATTGAGTCAAACAGAGCTTGGATGGGGTGTACAGGTACAGCTGTCCATGCAGCTTCAACACGATACCGCAGTTCATCAAGAGCAGCGACTGGCGTATTGTGACGAGCCAGTTGCTCGGCCACCATTGACCAGGCGTTTGAATTAGTGAGAGATCTGGAGAATGTGCTGGCCAGGACAGCAGTTGAACATTTTCTGTATCCAGAAAGGCACGTACAGGACCTGCAACATGCGGTCGTGCATTATCCTGTTGAAATATAGGGCTTCGCAGGGATCGAATGAAGGGTAGAGCCACGGGTCGTAACACAACTGAAATGTAACGTCCACTGTTCAACGTGCCGCTGTGCGAACAAGAGGTGACCGAGACGTGTAACCAATGGCACCCCATACCTTCACGCCGAATGATACGCCAGTATGGCGATGGCGAATACACGCTTCGAATGTGCGTTCACCGCGATGTCGCCAAACACGGATGCGACCATCGTAATGCTGTAAACAGAACCTGGATTCATCCGGAAAATGACGTTTTGCCATTCGTACAGCCAGATCCGTCGATGAGTACACCATCGCAGGTGCTCCTGTCTGTGATGCAGCGTCAAGAGCAAACCGCAGCCATGGTCTCCGAGCTGACAGTCCATGCTGCTGCAAACGTCGTCAAACTGTTCGTGCAGATGGTTGGTTGTTGTCTTGCAAACGTCCCCATCTGTTGACTCAGGGATCGAGACGCGGCTGCACGATCCGTTACAGCCATGCGGATAAGATGCCTGTCATGTCGACTGTTACTGATACGAGGCCGTTGGGATCCATCACGGCGTTCCGTATTACCCTCCTGAACCAGCCGATTTCATATTCTGCTAACAGTCATTGGATCTCGACCAATGCGAGCAGCAATGTCGCGATGCGAAAAACGGCAATCGCGATAGGCTACAGTCCGACCTTTATCAAAGTCGGAAACGTGATGGTACGCATTTCTCCTCCTTACACGAGACATCACAACAACGTTTCACCGGGCAACGACGGTCAACTGCTGTTTGTGTATGAGAAATCGGTTGGAAACTTTCCTCATTTCAGCACGTTGTAGGTGTCACCACCGACGCCAACCTTGTGTGAATGCTCTGAAAAGCTAATCACTTGCATTTCGCAGCATCTTCTTCCTGTCGGTTAAATTTCGCGTCTGTAGCACGTCATCTTCGTGGTGTAGCAATTTTAATGGCCAGTAGTGTATTACGCAACATTTGTAATAACTCTCATTTCAAAATTACGACACCGGCTAACTGAGATTCCAACAGCTGTCAGTTACAGGGCAATACTGTAATTGGCTGTTATACTTGTTTCTAACTGAAGGAGCGCTAGGGAGTGACAGAGCGATAGACAGAGAGAGAGAGAGAGAGAGAGAGAGAGAGAGAGAGAGAGAGACAGAGAAAGTCAGAACAACGACAGAGAGAAAGATAGACCGATAGGTCTATGATGAAATGTATTGGATAGTGCTGGGACACAGGCATACACACTTTTTCTTTTTTTAAATAAAGTACGCTGCCACTTGGCAGCCTACTACTGTATTTTTATCCTGTCCATTCTAGATTTAGGCTTTTGCACCATTATCAAGTACAATGTTAAAAGCTCTTAAACCATTAACACATCATATCTGGTAGTCATCCCAGAGCGGGTAGCTTGTTAACCGTCTTTGGTTGATTTTACCAGATATGACGTGCCAAGGACGGCTAACAAGCCTCTCGCTCTGGGCTGACGTTATCAGATATGACCGTGCCTAGCTGGGGGGGGGGGGGGGGGGGGGGTAACGTGCCCGCCTCCTAAGCAAAGTGTGCCCGGGTTCGATTCCCGTCTGGGTTGGAGATTTTGTCAGCTCGGGGACTAAGTATTGTTTTGGCCTCACCATCATTTCATCATCACAGGCGCGCAAGTCACCCAGTGTGGTGTTGACTGTAACAAGACTCGCAGTTGGCGGCCGATCGTCGCTGGATGGGGTCTCCTGGCCCACGATGTCATACTCTCATTTAAATTTTTTTACGAGATATGACACGTTCTTGCTCTAAACACTGTTAGCAATGTACAAGATTTTGGCGTACAAACCGAAATATAGATTCTGCCCAAGAGCAGTGCAGTAAGATACAGTCAAAAGGCTGTGTATTCCTTCGAAGAAAAAAAAAAAAGAAGAGAAATGTTTACACTGTATTACAGAGACCAGTATTTTCTCGGTTCTGTCATGTATTTCAAGTTTGGATGATGAATTGCTACTTATGTCTGTGCGCAGGACCCACAAATGACATTCGATTTTTTCTTTTCGTGTCAGATATTCTTCAAAATCACAGTTTGTCAGAAGTTGTTATACTTAATAAATATCACAAATATACGACGTGCTAATATATTTAAATGCGTAGGAAATGCTGCCATCAGTCGGTTTATGATGAAAACTAATCGTTGACATCATTAACCAGTAGACGGCAGCACTTCCGCCATTAAACGTGTCGTACATCTCAACTGTCAATGTTGGAGGAACGATTTGTACGTATCCTCCGCGATCAGAAGTGTTTGTGTTGGCTGATACATGCTATGGAGACGGTGTTCTAAGAGTGAACAACATGCTTTCCGATTTGGCGTTATGATGTTCTGGAGAGATCCAGAAAATCGTAACGAGTGTTGTTACTTTTGTTTAACCAGTTTTCACGATTTCGATGAAAAGAATAAAATGAACGTAGCCTATCCAAATCTGACATCGGATATACATCCTGTCCCTCATGGCCAAAACGTACCACTGCCTATGTAACCATTTCATCTACCTCAAATAGATGGTTGAGAAGTGAAATCAATAGTCGAAACCTAAGACAACGAAGAGGAGTGAGAAACTATCAATTTTGTACGACAACTGTTTATACATGTGCCGAAGCACCATTCATCGAGTCGACGGTAGTTCTCTTTCCATCACTGCATCAAATTAGTCTTGAGAATCAATTTGTGATAGCACTAGCAAAAGATGGGTAAAGTTTTCAATAAATTTGTAGCGCAATTAGAGCGTTATCAATCGCAAACCTAGAAGAGGGTTTCTTCACTGGTCCTGACATTAGAAGAGAGCTACACTGTAATTATTCAAGTCGTTCAACTACATTTGATTACAGCCGAGATGTGGTTCCACAGTAATTGTCTCTTGCATTTGAATACTAGACTCTGATTTTAAGGGGTGGGAGGGAGGTGGAACTATGTATGTTAGTGTGTAAGTGTGTGTGTGTGTGTGTGTGTGTGTGTGTGTGTGTGTGTGTGTGTGTGTGTGAACTTTTTTACGCAGTTCGTTTAATAATAAGTCATAGGTATATAGGGTGGTCCAATGATCGTGCACGGGCCAAATATCTCACGAAATAAGCGTCAAACGAAAAAACTACAACGAACGAAACTCGTCTAGCTTGAAGGGGAAAACCAGATATCGCTATGGTTGGCCCGCTAGATGGCGCTGCCATAAGTCAAACGGATAACGACAGCGTTTTTTTAAATAGGAGTCCCCATTTTTATTACATATTAGTGTAGTACGTAAAGAAATACGAATGTGTTAGTTGGACCACTTTTTTCGCTTTGTGATACATGGCGCTGTAATAGTCACAAACGTATAAGTACATGGTATGACGTAACATTCCGCCAGCGCGGACGGCATTTGCTTCGTGAGACATTACCCGTGTTAAAATAGACCGTTTACCAATTGCGGAAACGGTCGATATCGTGTTGATGTATGGCTATTGTGATCAAAATGCCCAGCGGGTGTGTGCTACATATGCTGCTCGGTATCCTGGACGACATCATCCAAGTGTCCGGACAGTTCGCCGGATAGTTACGTTGTCTAACGAAACAGGAAGTGTTCAGCCACATGTGAAACGTCAACCACGACCTGCAACAAATGATAATGCCCAAGTGGGTGTTTCAGCTGCTGTCGCGGCTAATAAGCACATCAGTAGCAGACAAACTGCGCGAGAATCGGGAATCTCAAAAATGTCGGTGTTGAGAATGCTACATCAACATCGATTGCTCCCGTACCATATTTCTGTGCACCAGGAATTCCATGGTGACGACTTTGAACGTCGTGTACAGTTCTGCCACTGGGCACAAGAGAAATTATGGGACGATGACAGATGTTTGCACGCGTTCTATTTAGTGACGAAGCGTCATTCACCAACAGCGGTAACGTTACCGGCATAATATGCACTATTGGGCAACGGAAAATCCACGATGGCTGCGACAATTGGAACATCAGCGACCTTGGCGGGTTAATGTACGGTGCGGTTTTATGGGAGGAAGGATAATTGGCCCCCATTTTATTGATGGCAATCTAAATGGAGCAATGTGTGCTGATTTCCTACGTAATGTTCTACCGATGTTACTGCAAGATGTTTCACTCCATGACAGAATGGCGATGTACTTCCAACATGATGCATGTCCGGCACATAGCTCGCGTGCGGTTGAAGCGGTATTGAAGAGCATATTTCATGACAGATGGATTGGTCGTCGAAGCACCATGCCATGGCCCGCACGTTCAACGGATCTGACGTCCCCGGATTTTTTTCTCTGGGGAAATTTGACGGATATTTACTAACGTGATCCACCGACAACGCCTGACAACATCCGTCAGCGCATTGTCAATGCATTTGCCAACATTACGGAAGCCGAACTACTCGTTGTTGAGACGAATGTCAAATGCCAAATGCACTGAGGTTGACGGACATCATTTTGAGCATTTATTGTATTAATGTGGTATTTACAGGTAATCACGCTGCAACAGTATGCGTTCTCAGAAATGGTAAGTTAACAAAGGTATATGTATCAAATTGGAACAACTGAAATAAAATTTTCAAACGTACCTACGCTCCATATTTTAATTTCAAAAACCTACCTGTTACCAACTGCTCGTCTAAAATTGTAGCCATACGTTTGTGATTATTACAGCGCCATCTATCACAAAGCGAAGAAAGTGGTCCAACTAAAATTTTCATATTTCTTTACGTCCTACACGAGTATGTAATAAAGAATGGGTGTTCCTGATTTAAAAAAAACGCAGTTGATATGCGTTTAACCTATGGCAGCGCCATCTAGCGGGCCAACCATAGCGCCATCTGGATTCCTCCTTCAAACTAGACATGTTTCGTTCATTGAAGTTTTTTCGTTTGAAGCTTATTTCGTGAGAGATTTGGACCGGTCACGATCAATGGACCACCGTGTACATGAGTATGTAGCTAATTTTACATAAAAGTTTATTATCTTACAGAAATAACCAATATCTTTGACAGTACCTTGAGATTACACAGACTTTTATTGCATACTTCACACTTTTTTAAAACGACAATCTGACTTTTTGGAGATAGGGAATTATATGTGAGATACTATGTAATTTGTTGTATCATTTAAATATTATGTTCTGATTGGTTGGAAATTAGTGGAGATTGAGATCAAATTAGTCTGTTTCCACTATCTCCGATTTTAAACAGTTTGCTGTTGTTTGTGGAGGCAAGGGTAGGAATAGGGAGGCTGAAAGAGGGCGGTGGTTAAAATTTTCAATTGACACAATTCGGCTATTTCAGCCATTTTGGATTTTGCCCTCTGTGATTGGCTGGATATAAGGTGTTCTGTACTATGTAATTGTTTGGAGTAGGGGAGGAGTGATTCTATTAAATTTACCCTTATGTAGCTGCAATATTTTCGCCATCTTGTATTTTTAATACTGGCTATAATCATCAGCAGATAAGAAGGGATGTAGATTTCCTATGGTAACGATGATGATTTCATTGATAAGAGTGACGAGTTCAGTGACAAGGATGATGGGACCAGTAGGTCAATAAACTAGGTCAGTTGACCTAGTGCCGGGCGGAGTGAGCGCGCGGTTAGAGACGCCATGCCACGAATCGCGAACCGCGCGGTCCCTACTGTGGGAGGTTCGAGTCTACCCTCGGGCATTGGTGTGTGCGTTGTCCTTACCGAAAGTTAGTTTAAGTCGCGTGTAAGTCTAGGGAGAGATGACCTCAGCAGTTTAGTCCTTCAGGAATTCACACACATTTGAACATTTTTTTCATCTCGTAGTTGTAAACAAGGTGCTCCAGAGTCTCCTCAGTCTTACTACTACTGTTCACCACCGGGTAAAAATGCGTTGCAAATTACGACATAAGAGGCATTGCGAGAAGGACATGTTAGTTGACAGAATGGGCGAGGTCTGGCGTTGTAGGGATATACTATCACACACAAGGCATGATAATTATGGTGTCAGTCTGAAGCGCAGTTGCGTCTGCCTAAAGAAGGGATTCACAGTTTACAGTTACGCAATAGTTCAGTGACTGAGACCTAGGGTGCGTTCTTCGCAACGTGGACTATTTCTACAATCCTCGTTCATCGGAAGTATAGTAAAGTTAGAGAGGAAGGATATTTTTATCGCATATCTAGGAATTCTACTCGCAGTGCAAGCAGAAACCTTGCACTTCGAATATGGCTGCCTGGCGAGTATTAAGACGACACTGGGTGTGCGACACATATTGACGAAAAAAGAGAAATATCTTCGATTCTGCAATACAAGAAAATCTGTTGTCAACCGCGTTTTCTCAGAGTAAATGGAAGGTGACGTATTTGTACTGCGGTTAATTTGTACTGATGAAACAATATAACGTGATAAGAAGTCTTACGAAAGAACTGAGCATAACAGAGAATGTTGTAAAGCTGATTCTTTCATGACGAAAACTATGTGACAGGAGTACTGGAATTCTAAAGAGAAACGGCGCTACATTCATGGCCACCAAGATCTTCTGCCTTGTAAGTTTTATTTGTGGGTATATACATTAAGAGCTCAAAATATATGTGCGACTGGTAAGACCAAGATGCTGTCAGTGCAGCTATTAGTGAACATACAGAAATTGTTGGGTTACATACTTGGTCCCCGGCTTTTAGCACGTTTCTGTCAATAAATACAGGATATTGATTTAGGTATTTCTTTTCGAATAACCCAGTATATTTGCAAGTACATCTGAAATTCAAGTCCATATCACTTACATGATAAAAATTATCATTTTATGTACACTAGACGACGGTTCTGAAGAATTACAGATATGCATGAAAAATAGTTTGTGGGACATAAGTTTCATTCTACAACAAATTTCACAGTTTGTCAGTTAGAAGGAATACTCAGCAGAAGTGTAGGGGCTCTGAACTGTGTGTCATTGTGGACGGTAAGTGTAGGGCCTAAAGGACAAAACATTACGCAAACCATCAAATGAGAAGACAACATTAGAGCAACTGAGTACTACTCGGAGTCACGGATTTCGTTGTAGATCCGAAGGCGTGAGGTCAGCTGATCGGTAATCCTCGAAATATAACTATCGGTTTTGGCGCTGACTCTCAAAAAAAAAAAAAAAAAAAAAAAAAAAAAAAAAAAAAAAAAAAAAAAAAAAAAAAATTAACTTACGAGAGTTTATAAAAGAAAATAAATGTCATAGTGGGAATAGTTTCGACAAATTATTTCCAGCTTTATTTCCAGCTTTTCGCAACAGGAAATTAGTTCTACACTTCACGTCTCATCAATGAAATGTAATCAGCAACGCACAGCAACCAATTAGTACATGAAATAAATTATCGTCGCTAAATTCGCAGTGAAACAGGTCGGTCTGTCAGTTCGCGACTGAGAGCTACGTATTAAATTACTCCCTGTTAAATAAAAAAATACAGAAAAACATTATGAGCTTCATGTATCTGCGACTAGAATAGCGAGAGACTGAATACTTACAAAATTTCTCAATGAACAAAGTTGAAAATTAATTAATTAATTAAAACATTAAAAAACCCACAAATCAAAATTTCTATGCTGGTATCAGAAAACTAATTCCTGCGGGTCGTATTATTCTGCACCTAAGGTGGTGGTATTAGCAAGGCTCTGTCGAAAATATAACCTGTTTCTGTTCTTTGGCATCCTTGCAATACACGCAGTACCTGTTAGAGTTGTAAATGATGCATCAAAACGAGAACGAGTGTGGATGGTCACGATTTAAATAATAAAGCAGTGCAGCAGTTGGGAATTTTTTTACGCTGAACTCAACGCGTTCCCTAATTTACTCCCATTGCCAACTGCAAATATGTACATGAAAATTTGTGTCGCGTTTACATGTGTGTTTCTCCGCCTCTTTTGCACTGTAGTCGTCTTTTTGAGGTTATACTGCAGTCGGAATGCTGCTTACGCTTCATGTTAGAAATGCGAATGTAATTCCTTAAGTTACGGCAACGACGGTATATCGTGCTAACGTGTGCCATCACCGTAATCGCAGTGAATTCCTCCGAAAGGCCACGGCAAACATTATCGAAATCAACCAACATATAGCAATCGAATGCGAGGATGGCTTGGCACCAGTGCCAGAAACAGTCCGTGTGAGGTTGGCTGGCAACAATATGGATCCTCTCCCGAACCACCTTGCTCACCAGACCTCAGGCCATCCAACTTGGCCCTCATTCCCTGGGGAGGGAGGGCTATTTTGAAGCATAGTGGTTGATGTTGAGGAATTATTTTTTCATTTGTACTCGAGCACCGTAAATATGCACACAGTTCCAATGCGTGAATTTCATTTCAATCTTTTCCGTGAACTCCTGCACTGAAACCCTATTTTATGTTGGCATTTATATAGACACCGCTGTACCGGTTCAGTGGGCATCATGGAATTCTAATGTTGCTGCCCTATCGCAAGATATACCAAAGTTGCAATGACCTATGGAATGATACTCATAGTTTTTCTGTCCGTGTACTTTCAGGTATTACGTCTATTCCATTACGCTGAATACTACAGACACGAAAATAATCACTCACGCCCTTCGCTTTTTAAATGAAGATATGTCACAAGGATATTATGAGACTACGGTTTAACAAAGAGTTTGGACAAAAAGGTGCGACATTTTATTTTCATTGCATTATTCATATAAAGTTCTTACATATAAATTTATTATAACTCTGGTGACTCTGACTGACATTTAAATTTTCGATAATGGTTTATATTCTATTTTGTTTCATATGTTGAGTGGAGTGTGACTAAATGAACAACTACAAAAATTTACTGATTCGCCGTCTCTTTTGTCTTTGACAGTTTATTACCCTTGTTCTTTGTGATATACAAAATTTTTCAGCTTCTCCATTAAATACATTGTATGTGATTCCTAGAGGTCGTGGAATATCTTAATATCTATTATGTATTTGAATGGATATCCGTTATTTATATGTGTTGCTACTGCAAATTTTGTGAACGGATAATGTGTGTAATTCCTGATGTGTTCAGTGTATCTAGTAAAAAAGTTTCAGCGAGTGTGTCATATGTAATAGCTCGAGCAAGTTTTACATGTCATTTTCTGTATTACCGTGTAAGAATTTATATATATATATTTTTTTTGTTTAAGATGTTCTTTAGTTTCTGTTGTAGTTTTTTCTTGTGCACAAAACTACTTTCACTTTATGTGAACTGAGTAGGTTTGCTGTTTTTGAGTAATGTTACCTACATAAGCTGCGCAGGCCACACATTCGATTATATTACTCGATCCTTCTAAAGGCGCAGATATTTTTTCTACTCTTGCTATTTGTTTCTTCATTTTATCTATCATTGAGCTGGGGAAGTAATTAGCAGTGTTCTTAATGATGCCTAATTCGTTCTCCGTGTCCTTGTTTATGGAATTTTATTTGTTCTGTGAACCATTGTTTTGTATGCAGCGTTCTTATGTATATTTCAGTGACCTGTTAGTATGAAGAACTGCTGTGTTGGAAACTGACTTTCATGTGTAGATCTTGGGACTGTGCGAGATGATGTGATTTTCTATGCATCAATCTTGGCAATGACTGCCATTATTTTTCCAATATTCAGCTGTGAAATTTTCTATTGCATATGTTATTACACAAATTTATGGTGTTATTGGTGTCATCGGTGTTACCTTTGACTAAAATGAAAATATCATATACATATATTTAGTAGTACACTATGCTTCTCAAGCAGGGTCCCTGGCTTCTGCATTCTACTGGTTGTGGGTGACTTACGAAAATATTTGCCATTTGCTGGATATGCATGACCCTTGGCTAATCCATATGGCTGTCGATAAACATTACCATTGAATTCTAAGTAACAGCAGTTAAGGATCGGTTGTAGTAACTTTATAAATTGAATTATTTCAGTTTGTGAACACTTTTCATGGTATAGCGAATTGTTCTATATCACTTTAATGGCTTTCGTAATAGTAACTTTGCAATACAGGTTTGTGATGACTAGTTATACAAGATGGCCACCATCTGGAATGTTTCCTTCCCGTGTATCAGTGACTAGCGTGGTAATGTTTTCTACCAGTATATGTTGTTTCGTATGTGAAATACTTGTTTGGAAAATGACCGGGTTTGTGATTCACGGCTTGCATACTGAAAGCTATAGGTTTCCTTGGATATCTTTCCTTGAGCATTTTAGGTTGAGATCTTAACATGGGAGCTTTAATGGTACATACATGTGATGTCTTTCTTTCCTTATTCTCTCAGTAGGAAATAGCTTTTATTTAATGGTCCTTCGAAATAGTTAAGGAATTATATTTATTCAGTTGTACTGTGTTGTTATCAGTGAAAAATTTAAGTATTATTTATGAATCTGCTTTTGTGGTTAGTGACTGACTCTGTTTTGGTGCTTTGTTAATGCCACTTATTGTGTCCGTCCCCGGTAGCTGAGTGGTCAGGGTGACAGAATGTCAATCCTAAGAGCCCGTCTTCGATTCCCGGCTGAATCGGAGATTTCTCCCCGCTCAGGGACTGGGAGTTGTGTTGCCCTAATCATCATCATTTCACCCCCTTCGACGCGCTAGGGTCCGACGTGGCGTCAAATCGAAAGACTTGCATCTGGCGAACAGTCTACCCAACGGGAGGCCCTAGTCACACTTACTTATTGTTTATGAATCATTCTGCACGTGTCTGTGGTTAACTTTACATTTCACTAGTTCACTTTCTAGGAGTTGGTTCAGTTAGTGACCTACGGCAGATTCTCCATTGCTGATCATTTTTGCAATGTCTGTCTTGTTCTTTGTTACCAATATTAGTTGCTTTTGTTTGTTGTCAGACAGACTGTCTTTTGCACTACATTTCCAATTGTTGTTTAACAAGTTTAAATCTTTCTCAATACAATTAACACTGAGAATATACTCCCGGAACGTGTTGTGCTGCGTATGAAAAGATATATAACTGATGTATGGTTTGGTTTTTTAAATCATGATTGACATAGTTGTAGGTTTTCCAAAGACATTGAATATGAGGAATGACATTATTAATGGACAGTATTGTATGTCGATTTAGTACAATCATAAAAAAACTTGTTTTATCGGAACATTGTTACATTTAGATGCAGTGAAGGGTTTCCTTCTGCTAGCGTGGTCCGTGTTCGCTTAATTATGTTCGCCAGAAGTCACTCTCACACTCTGTCACAACATAAAAAAATTTGAAGAGGGCACCACTGCTGCAACAAAGAGAAAAGGAAACAAATTCGCAGTGTAGTGTATTTACGAGGCTTTATTTTCAAGATGACATCAAATGGTTCAAATCGCTCTGAGCACTATGGGACTTAACTTCTGAGGTCATCAGTCCCCTAGAACTTAGAACTACTTACACCTAACTAACCTAAAAACATCACACACATCCATGGCCGACGCAGGATTCTAACCTGTGACTGTAGCGGTAGCGCGGTTCCAGACTGTAGCACCTAGAAACGCTCGGCCATTTCGGCCGACCAAGATGGCATCACTGCTATAACAGAGACAAAAGAAAACAAATTCACAGTGTAGTGTATTTACGAGGCTTCATTACACATAACCACCCAAAAGTCAGAGCCATGACGCAACTGCCGAGACAGAGTTCTTGCCACAACAGTTGTTGAGCTTCAAACCAACTGCTATTGAAACCAGAGGACAATTAAGGGTGGATCAGTGAAAAACTAATAACGCCTTATATGCTGAGCAACGTGGTAAACACATCATTTTTTTAATATAAAGCTGTATCCAGAGCTTGAATACTTGGGAGCTGGAAAGAGGCGATTAGTTCGGGTAACCAATGGGTAGGTACCGAATCGAATTTGGGAAAAATGAAATCTATGACAAAACTTCGCGAAAATAAGCGATTGATCGGTAGGACACATCTTAAGAAAGAAAGGGATCGTCGATGTGATGCCGAAAAGGTGAGTGGGGACTAAAAATTGTATGGGTAGAGCTAGGGGAAAAGAAAGTAAGCTAGTTGTAATAGGTTGCAGTAGTTATTTGGAGGTGAAGAAAACTGCACAGCGCAGGCAAGCGTGCAGAGCTGAGTGTTACAATAGAAACATAATAAGTGTCAAATATGTGACTGTCCATCAACAGCCGGATAGAACGGTTGTCTTTGTAGAAGATGTTTCAGCAGTTTTAGCACAGTTCGAAGATGAACCGTTCACAAGACACCGGAAGTGCTTTTGTGTGGAGAGTTTTTTGGGAAAATATAACTACTACTGTCATGAAAATATATTAATGACATAGTATCCTACATCTATAATAAACAACGATTTCTCGTAACATAACTCATGTTTCAACCAATACCAAAAAGTCAGAGATAGCCCTCTAAAGGTTAATGAGACAGTCTTTCACTCCTAACAGGTACCTCGTTCCTCGATTTCCTACCCACCGCAGTTTCCAAAACCTGTCGGATAGTTACTGACTTAGCCGGAACTCTTTTTCTACGTTCGAGACCGTTGTAAGCTCTGAGCTTGTTAACGTTCTTACGAGTTTCTCTCCAGTCAAAAGATGGGAAAGGTTCGTTGTATCTACATCGTCAGGTTGTCTGATGGGTCTTGATTTTACTGCGGCATCAGTACCAATCAAAGTGGTGTTCAGTTGTTCCTCGCCGATCTTTGCGAGTATCAATACCTTCCCCAGGCAACGCTTCATATTGTTCGCCATTCTCTTCCACCATCTTTGACAACATGACGCTCGTGAGGTAACAAATTCCCATGTAATATCGTAGTGGACGAGGTTTTGGTAAGCCTTCGTGGCGATTAATGCCAAAAAAAGTTTGTCTACTTCCATGTTTGAAGCGTGCAAAGTTTTCGCATTGTCTACGTAAGTCGTATGGGATGGTCTACATCTTTCAGAGAATCACTGGAATGCCATGAGAAACAAGTCTGTTGACAAGTCTGTATAGATTTCGAGCTGGATTGTTCGCGTGGCAGCACATTTTAATAGAACTATATGTGACTTGTGCATTTTTCTCCCCCCTTTACCGAGCGGTGCAGATATGTCTATCCCTGTATAACAAGTGATTTAGCAGGCTTAATTCAACACATGGCGACGTGCTTCAATTTGTTGCCTTCGTGGGTTTTTCGGGATCTTACACGCGAAGCAGGAGTGTAGGATACTTGGTTCCCTGAGGGTCAAAACTCACTTCAGGGTTCGGACAGTACAGAACCGACACTAAAATGTAGGGCGAGTGAGGGGGGTGGGAGGTGTATGGAACAACCAATTGAGTGAATTGCTGAGGACTATCAGGGAGCACCAGATGTGTTTGTTTCCCGTCGAAGCTAGTGCACTACAGTTCACCTAAGCGTATCAGTCCATCTTCCACGAGTGTTGTACAGGATGAACTTCGACTCTCTTGTCAGTGGTAAGATACTCTAAAGCGTATGCAGTTCTCTAGCAAAGGATTCTTCCAGGACTACTCATATCCAATACAATCCGGCAGTTTCAGTAGCTTTAAGTTCACCCAAAAGTTTGTTCTTCTGACGAATGTTGTATAGGAAACGGAGACAGAGTCCATGTTGTTGTCTAATGTACCTACGGTATGTGCTGAATGTAGACGGGCTGGTCGGTGTAGGTACTGATACACCTGGGCTATGGCTTTTCTTTGACCTCTCCTCACGAAGTTGTCAATGCACGTCAGAATATCAGAATGTGAGATGGCTAATACCGAGGAAGGCCCGAAAGCCAAGGCTACCAAATTTCCAGCAGATATATTTGACCTACAAGGAGTCTACATGATAGATAACGGCGTTGTAGATATTGACAGAGCACGGCTGTCACTTTTCTTCATCATCTCGCCAACAGATAGTCGGTCTACTGTAAGAGTATCAGATGGACAACACTCACGAGCGCGTGTAAGCCAAAGGGGCCCTGCCCATGGGATCTGTTGCACCTCCGAGGGGTCCACGTGAAAGATGATCATCTTGGTTTGCCTTGTCCTGTCTACATTGCGCATGAGTCATGTGAGTTTGTAACTCCATATCAAGAAAACGGACAAAGGTCATTCGTCTTTCTCCATCGCGTCAAATCCAAACCACGCCGACTCTAATGTCCGTCCACACAATCGTGTAAGAAACTAAACATTCTGTTGTGTGGCAGAACTAATGCATGTGTAAGGTTCAACTACTGCCACTATAACTTCCGATCGTGGCAAGCTCAGTATGTTAACCCTCGAATGGCACTCAACAATTTTTGAAGATCACTGCTGCCCATTCGTCGATTCGACGAACACCACCACTTTTCATGAGTACAATCAACAATAACAGCAGTTTGTGTTGATTTGAGCCTCAGAATGTACGTAATACTCGTTTACAATCAATAACATATCAAAATTTCAAAATAAGTAGGGTTCAAACGAGGACTAGTATAGGGATATGGGTAAAGAACTATTTCAGAAGTGGGTTTGGTTCGATGTTTATTAATGTTGGATCAAACAATCAAATTCCTTCTGTTTTTGGGCAACAATCACTTGAAAATCTGTAAGAAAAGAACAATATAACTATGCAACAATAAGCATTACAATACATTCCATTGTAACAATCAAAGTAATACTCTAAGAATAAAAGTAACACATTTTTATGTAGAGATTTAGAAACAAAAAGAAACACCTTTTCTTCAGGGGCACCGCACCATCCATGTTCGTGAACTGAAGACTAGTAAATAAATGCTTTTGAACGTGTACTTTACATCCTACTACAGCCAATCAGTCTCGGTAAATTACGAGTACACAAATATCACACAGGAAGGTAATGTTGACTTCGGTGTTTCTGTTAACATGCGACTCATTTTTTTTTATTATTTTTTTTTATTTATTTATTGTTCCGTGGGACCACATTAAGGAGAAGTCTCCATGGTCATGGAACGAGTCAATACATGAAATTATAACACGATTGTAGAAACAGATAAAATGAAATATAAGAAACATTTTCAGGCGACATGTCGTTAGTTTAAATAAAGAAAATCAAGAATGTAACACTGGAATTTGCTTAATTTTTTATCTCTTCCAGGAGCTCCTCGACAGAATAGAAGGAGTGAGCCATGAGGAAACTCTTCAGTTTAGACTTAAAAGTGTTTGGGCTACTGCTAAGATTTTTGAGTTCTTGTGGTAGCTTATTGAAAATGGATGCAGCAGAATACTGCACTCCTTTCTGCACAAGAGTCAAGGAAGTGCATTCCACATGCAGATTTGATTTCTGCCTAGTATTAACTGAGTGAAAGCTGCAAACTCTTGGGAATAAGCTAATATTGCTAACAACAAACGACATTAAAGAAAATACATACTGTGAGGGCAATGTCAAAATTCCCAGACTATTGAATAGGGGTCGACAAGAGGTTTTCGAACTTACACCACACATAGCTCGAACAGCCCGCTTTTGAGCCAAAAATACCCTTTTTGAATCAGAAGAATTACCCCAAAAATAATACCATATGACATAAGCGTATGAAAATATGCGAAGTATATTACTTTTCGTGTTGAAATGTCACTTATTTCAGATACTGTTCTAATGGTAAATAAAGCGGCATTTAGTTTCTGAACAAGATCCTGAACATGGGCTTTCCACAACAGCTTACTATCTATCCGTACACCTAGGAACTTGAACTGTTCCGTCTCGCTTATAACATGCCCATTCTGTCTGATTAAAATGTCAGTTCTTGTTGAATTGTGGGTTAGAAACTGTAAAAACTGAGTCTTACTGTGATTTAGCATCAAATTATTTTCCACAAGCCACGAACTTATATCATGAACTACATTATTTGATAATGTTTCAATATTACACACAAGATCCTTCACTACCAAGGTGGTGTCATCAGCAAACAGAAATATTTTTGAATCACCTGTAATACTAGAAGGCATATCATTTACATAAATAAGGAACAGAAGTGGCCCCAGCACCGACCCTTGGGGAACGCCCCATTTAACAGTGCCCCATTGGGACTGAACATCATTACCACTCTCAATATTGCGGAGGATTACCTTCTGCTTTCTGTTCTTAAAGTAGGAGGCGAACCAATTGTAAGCTACTCCCCTTACTCCATAATGTTCCAACTTCTGCAGTAATATTTTGTGGTCAACACAGTCAAAAGCCTTCGTTAAATCAAAGAAAACACCTAACGTTCGCAACCTTTTATTTAATACGTCCAAAACCTCACAGAGAAAAGAGACTATAGCATTTTCAGTTGTTAAGCCATTTCTAAAACCAAACTGTACATTTGACAGCAAATTATGTGAATTTAAATGCTGCAGTAACCTTGTATATACAACCCTCTCGATAACTTTAGCAAACACCGATGGCATAGAAATAGGTCTATAATTGTCAACATTATCCCTGTCTCCCTTTTTATAAAGTGGCTTCACTACCGAGTACTTTAATCGGTCAGGAAACCGACCACTCCTAAAGGAAAAGTTACAGATATGGCTAAGTACTGAGCTAACATACGTGGAACAATACTTCAGTATTCTGCTAGATACCCCGTCATATCCATGAGACTTCTTGGTCTTTAGTGATTTAATTATTAACTCAATCTCCCTTTTGTCAGTATCATGAAGGAGCATTTCAGGTAACAGTCTCGGAACACTTTTTTCTAAGAGCGCTATATGATTCCCTGTTGGGACTAGGTTTCTATTTAGTTCACCTGCTATATTCAGAAAGTGATTATTAAGTACTGTACATATATGCGACTTATCAGTAACACGGACATCCCCACTACGCACTGATTCTATATTATCGACCTGTCTCTGCAGACCACCCACTTCCTTTACGACTGACCATATGGTTTTAATTTTATCCTGAGACTTAGCTATTCTATCTGCATACCACATACTTTTTGCCTTCCTAATAACTTTTTTAAGCACCTTACAATACTGCTTGTAATGGGCTGCTGCATTTAGATTTTGACTGTTTCTAACGTTTTGATATAATTGCCACTTTGTTCTACAAGATATTCTTATCCCTTTAGTCAGCCACCCAGGCTGCCTGTTTGTGCTAGTACCCTGTTTTGAACGTTCTAACGGAAAGCAACTTTCAAAGAGCACGAGAAAAGTCTTGATGAAAGCATTATATTTATCGTCTACTGTATCAGCACTATAAACATCTTGCCACTCTTGTTCCATGATAAGGTTTACAAAAGTCTGTACAGCAACTGGATCAGCTTTCCTAAAAAGTTGGTAACTGTATTTAACATGTGTTGCAGCACAAAAATCTTTTAGAATTAAAATTTGTGCATCATGATCTGAAAGGCCATTCACCTTTTTGCTAACAGAATGCCCTTCTAATAATGACGAATGAACAAAAATATTGTCTATGGTTGTTCTACTGTTCCCTTGCACTCTCGTTGGAAAGAATACGGTTTGCATAAGATTATATGAATTAAGGAGGTCTACCAGCATCCTTTTCCTTGCACAATCACTTATACAATTAATGTTGAAGTCACCACATATAAATAACTTTTTGTATTTCCTATAAAGTGAACCAAGAACCTCCTCTAGCTTTAGCAAAAATGTTGTGAAATCGGAGTCTGGGGATCTATAAATAACAACAGTAAGAAGTTTAGCTCCACTAAATTTAACCACACCTGCACAACATTCAAACACCTTTTCAGTGCAGTACTTTGAAACTTAAATTGACTCAAATGGGATACCGTTTTTCACATACATGGCTACTCCCCCACACCGCAAAGAGCTCCTAGAAAAGCTGCCAGCCAACCTGTATCCTGGTAAAGGAAGCCTCTGAATTATCTCCTTATTTAAGAAGTGTTCAGATATACCAATAATTTCAGAGTCAACATCTATAAGCAGTTCACTAACTTTATCTCTAATACCTTGTATATTTTGATGAAATATACTAATTCCCTCATTAATCGGATACCTAAGCTTTGTAGAAAGTGGTTTCTTTGTTACAGAGACTTCCCTTAAGCAGGAATACCTATCAGCTGACTTCAATCTAAAAAAGGTACAGCTCTAACACCCACAACTACCGGAATTTTCCCATGAGTGTTCCCACCACCCTTACCTATGCTGTCACCTATAAGTTTTGCCAACCTCCCCTTCCCATACCTGTTGAGGTGCAGGCCATGTCTAGTGAAACCCGTCCTACTGATAGACTCCACCGACACCACTGAAATGTGACTCATGCCTTCTGTCATCAGCGCACCCCCAAGTCTCATGTTATTACGCCTGACGGCTGTATTAAGATGAGGCCGATCGTGACGCTGAAACAGTTCCACGAAATGCACATTCGTGTTGCCAGTCTGAGTGGCTATCTTTTCCAGGTCACCATCTATGTCATACTCCCCATCCCTATCAATACTATTACCAGCCCCACCCACAATCACTACCTGATCCTCTTTAGTAAAATCCCTACATAACCCCCCTATGTTAAAAGTCACCTGAGCCAATCCTGCATTAGGCTTCACAATGCTGGTGACCTGGTACTCACTCCCCAAAACTTCCTGCAACTGCTGGCCTACACCTCTACCATGAGAACTACCTAACAGCAGAACCTTCTTCTTTCTCTTAGACTTTGCAACTGTCCTAGCCACCGTGACTACTGAGGTCTGCTGCATACTTCCTACATCTACAGCTACTAGAGATTCCTCTCCACTAGACTCTGACAGTTGGTCATATCTATTACAAACACCAATGGTAAAACTATCTGAAAATCTCCTTCTCCTAGCAGATCTCTTGCCAACAGCCAGCTCCCATTCCCCAACCCCCTTCTCCCTCCTCATCCTATCTAGCTCCTCCTGTGCGTTTTTCAACTGCACCTGAAGGGCACAGATCTTACGCTCCTGCTCCTCTATCAACTTACTCTTGCTACATAACCTGCAGTTCCAGGAGAGGATCTCACCAGAATGCCCACTGGCTTCCCCACTGCATTCCCCCCAGTGAAAATACTTCGAACAAGTCTCACACCGCAATCCACTACTCACGAACCTACGGCAAAGCCCACACTTCTCACTCATGGTAAAATTTTACAATTATTGAAACAAGAAAACAACTTTATCTAAGTTCCGCTACTACAATAAGAAGATGTTAAAAACTGACTACAATAATCACAAACTTGCTCTACAAGGGAAGTAACTAGTATTATTGACAGTATTAATCAACAACAAATGAGAATATAACAAAATACTAACACAGAAAGAAAATCAAACGTCTAATGACACAGTAACGAAACTGGAAGCAGTTCGCAAAAATTTCTTCTGAAGTTATTTCACCGGAAAACACCAAGAACACCGGTTGAAGACTACTAAAGTTCCTAAATAAACTACTATACACAAACAATTAATTAGTACTTAGCTTTCGATGCGCCGCTACAGATGCAACTGGTCAGCGCGGAATGTAAACACGGGTAAGAGGTTAAGTTGCTCGATACGAAACACTCACAGATATCAGGCCACAACACAAGAAATGCAGAGGTGAATGAAGAAACCACTAATAAGTCACTTATATAGTAAATATTATCACAAAAACAGTTAAAAATATATATCTGAAACCTAAAAATAGATGAAAACTTAGAGAGCGACCTCACACGCAGTCACGCGCTTATGACGTCACACCAGTGCTCTACAGTACTAGCATCAAGCACATCAGTACGCAGCATCAACAGGTTAGTGTTCATCACGAACGTGGTTTTGCAGTTAGTGCAATGTTTACAAATGCGGAGTTGGCAGATACCCATTTGATGTATGGATTAGCACGGGGAAATAGCCGTGGCGCGGTACGTTTGTATCGAGACAGATTTCCAGAACGAAGATGTCCCTAAAGGAAGACGTTCGAAGCAATTGATCGGCGTCTTAGGGAGCACGGAACATTCCACCTTATGACTCGCGACTGGGGAATACCTAGAACGACGAGGACACCTGCAATGGTCGAGGCAATTCTTCGTGCAGTTGACGATAACCATAATGTCAGCGTCAGAGAAGTTGCTGCTGTACAAGGTAACGCTGACCACGTCACTGTATGGAGAGTGGTACGGAAGAACCAGTTGTTTCTGTACCATGTCCTGAGTGTGCAGGCACTATCAGCACCTGATTGGCCTCCACGGGTACACTTCTGCGAATGGTTCATCTAACAATGTGTCAATCCTCATTTCAGTGCAAATGTTCTCTTTACAGATGAGGCTTCATTCCAACCTGATCAAATTGTAAATTTTCACTATCAACATGTGTGGGCTGACGATAATCCGCAGGCAATTGTGCAATCACGTCATCAACACAGATTTTCTGTGAACATTTGGACAGGGAGTGTTGGTGATGTCTTGATAGGGTCGCATGTTCTTCCACCTACGCTCAATGGAGCACGTTATCATGATTTCATACGGGATACTCTACCTGTGCTGCAAGAACATGTGCCTTTACAAGTACGACACAACATGTGGTTCATGCACGATGGAGCTCCTACACATTTCAGTCGAAGTGTTCGTACGCTTCTCAACAACAGATTCGGTGACCGATGGATTGGTAGAGGCTGACCAATTCCATGGCCTCCACGCTCTCCTGACCTCAACCCTCTTGACTTTCATTCATGGGGGCATTTGAAAGCTCTTGTCTACGCAACCCTGGTACCAAATGTAGAGAAACTTCGTGCTCGTATTGTGGACGGCTGTGATACAATACGCCATTCTCCAGGGCTGCATCAGCGCATCAGGGATTCCATGCGACGGAGGGTGGATGCATGTATCCTCGCTAACGGAGGACATTTTGAACATTTCCTGTAACTAAGTGTTTGAAGTCACGCTGGTACGTTCTGTTGCTGTGTGTTTCCATTCCATGATTAATGTGATTTGAAGAGAAGTAATAAAATGAGCTCTAACATGGAAAGTAAGCGTATCCAGACACATGTCCACGTAACATATTTTCTTTCTTTGTGTGTGAGGAATGTTTCCTGAAAGTTTGGCCGTACCTTTTTGTAACATCCTGTATATATATCAGAGCTCACAAAGAAGCCAAGCAATCTCCACATAGCATGTGTTTATGAACCCCACAAATATTTTTATTGCACTTTTCGCATATTGATTTTCTCATTCTTCGTTTTTTGTAAGGACAGTATGCACGCATTTTTCTATCGCCATGAAGAGGACTCGGTTGTTGGATAGGATGTTGGTGGCTATTATCAGCTGGTTGCATCATATTCAGGCATCTGCATATCATACTGTTGAGGAATCGTGGGATTGGTTGTGTGAGTTGTATGTGCATCCAAGGCGACATCAATTCGTCAGCCAATGTCATGGCGAATGCAAACTTTGTAGGCGCTCTTCGGATATGGTCCAAGGTATCCACTACTCCTTTTGTAGAATTGTAATTCATTACAATTTGTGGTTTGCCAGTTTCTTCATTTATGCTGTTGTCATAATACATCGTAGAAATAAGGATAACCATTTAATTTTTCATGGTTGGTCTGAACGAAACTGTGGTGATGTCCTCGGAAAACAAGAAGAAGCTTGAGACAGGGCCCCTATTCATGAACTTGGGATCTGTAAAATCCTTCGGTAGTTCTCGCTTCTTTTTCTTTATTGTCCCAAGCATTGTTATTCCATGACTGGTGAGTAAGGGCTTTGCAAGAGGTATGATACTGAACCAGTTGTCACACGTCAAGTTACGGTCAGAATTGCTCAGAGGCTCTACAACTTTAGTAGTATTGAAATCGATAAAGGACATTTATCTTGGGAGCGTTGTTTTCCGGTGTATATTTCAGCACTGAACATGTAGCTTGTTGACTGATCCAATATCATAAAAATTTTAACGCCGTACTTACTGAGTTTCGATGGTAGGTGCATCTTGAAAGGACAACGGCCTCGAAATTCAACCAGCTGTTCGTCAATAGTAACATAAGGGCTTGGTCTGTAGTTGCTTTTACAATTTATATGGAATGGGTCCCATATGGCAGACAAGAGGGCCATTCTGTCTATCTTTCGCCTTTCTGCTCTCGTTTCTTTGTCGTAGAATCACAAGCAAGTTATGAGAAACTTGTATCTTGATGATGACATTGCGGCTAGATATCTTTCTCCGGACCTCGCTGTATCAAATAGAACGTCAGCTGACATGTGATTGTCCTTTTTAGCAGCACTCACCACAAGCAGTCCAAACAGGGATTCGAATTCAGCATTTGTTACTTCTTTTGTGAAGCTAGGCGAATCTTTGTATTGAGAACGTTGTGATTTTATTTCATCGTTGGTGTAACTAATCATTGCGTCCAACATATTTGAAGTAAACAATAAATGAAAGCACTGACGTGGACTTCGTGCATTTTTCGCGTGACCTACTGGGCCTGGAGTGAAGTAAATCACATTCCTCTTCGGCGTTTTTTTCCGGTTTTTTGATAGGTGTTGTCTTCCAGCTGTAGCTACCATCTTTCCAAGTACTATGAATTTCAACCTACTCAGGTGACACAAGAGGTGATGTAATGGTTTAGATCTTAGTTTCAGATACCCTCTATTTATGACACCCTGTTCGTTTGTTTTTCTGTATGGATTCAGAAGTTGAGGTTGAGGCTTGAATGACGTGGTTTGCAATTCTCTGTTCCAAGTCGTTGATGGGTCGACGATTGGTCTCATCTCCATCTGACTCTGAACTCGAGGAAGGCTCATAGTTAGGGTCGGCCTCTTCTGACATGTTCAGCAACTCATCTTCAGAGTCCTCTTCCTCCGACGACAGCACGTCGCCCAAATCTTCTTCTAAAAGTACTCTAATTTCGTCATCATCCAAGCATCTTCTACTCGAAGCTATGTTCTACAGATAAAATGAAGAGTGTTGTTATTACTACCAAAATATGTGACAAATTTACCAATGGAACTACACTACTTCTAGTAAATGTGGGCTGTTACTGTTACCCCTTCGTCATATCAAAGAAGGAATTTTATTCTGTAATGCTACCCATTAGTCGCTCTGACGAATATGGTTTCCTCTCTTACTACTACTCGTTCGTCGTATCGACGAACCGACATCTAAACTATTGTAGGAAACTCACCAGTTGCTGCGTGCCGCCGACTGCTCGTGCCAAGGTCACGTAGACTACTAATCACTCGGAGGATAGCTCAGCGCGCACGACGCTAGGTAGCGGTACTGTGGCTCAGTACAGTAGACATCCTTTCATGTTCGTCGCATCGACGAAGGGTACCATTCCAGGGTCAATAGGAACAAGTCAGATCTTGCTACAAATTAAATGATCTAGGACGTCATGCTCTAATGCCGTAGGAATGTAGAGAGCTGCTCCCTGCTGTGCCTTCTGAAATGCGTCGCATGTGCACCTACTTGTCATTTGCCTAAACTCTGGCTACCCAACTGGGGGAACATACCTGCAACAGTGATAGTAATAATATGACACTGAGTAGAAAAGGGGAATAATTAAAATTTCTCTTACTTTCACGCCAACACAACTGCAGGCAACACCAGGCAGAGGTGGTGACGTACTTATGCAGCGGAAGGATGCAGCCAACACTAACTGGTACCATTCTACACCATAGTACACTATTACCAGTTAAATTACAATTCTCATATATCACCGGTCTAGATGGCTGGTCCTGGAGCCACTGGACAGGTAGGCGACTGTCAAGAACAGAGGCTCTGGATAGCACTTTCACCTAGCAGTGGCAACATGAGCACACGTTGCTACATCGGCACCAATCGCCAGGCACAAGTTACACATTCAGGAGAACATCCGCTAAGAAAGAGAGGCAGAGGTACAGTGTATCCATAAGCTCGTGTTACGTGGAGCAATAAGCTATTGCTCTGGTGCAAAATTACCTGTCAGAGGCAGTGCACTTAATGGTCTGTAACAAACTGTTAAGCAAACATAGCAGAAGAAGGACCGCTGACCAATAGTACATAAGCAGACCACATTCCGACATACGGAACAGAGCCTCACGTCATCGTCTCCCTCCAGTCTCAATAAATCTGGCAGTTCCCCGTCTCTGAATTCATTTGGTCATAAGGATCGGTGGTGTTCGTGAAAATTCACTTGATTGAATGATTATTACATGCATGTACGGGCATTAGGTGTTTCAGGTCTTTTTGTGAACATGCTGCTTGACATTCACGAGAGCTCAAGACTCAAGTTTACTTGTCACTTGCGGGGTATCGCATTGGCTGCCCGTAACTGCACTGATGGGAAAACTGGGAGCCTTCCTACTCGACTACATCTCGCAGTGCTTGTCGCACCAACATGACCGTCACTGCGGGGTGCGAAAAGGCTACCCACTGCCTCTGTTCTTGATAGTCGCCACAGGCACTTCTGGTTGCCGAGGACCTACCTGCCCAATGGGGCCAGGATCAGCCATCTTCACCCGTGATATGCGAGAGCTGTAATAGTGTACTATCTGGTACAATGGTACCAGTTATTTTCACCACTTGCTGGCGCTACAATAGTGCACCACGCGATGGTAATGAGTGTTGCTGGGCAGTGATCAGCCGTATAGATAATTTAACAGTATTTGTATAAGTCTTGAGTGCGGGTATGACCGTTTATTTATGCTGTTACTTTTGAGTGTCCGAAGTGGCCTAACGGTTCTAGGTGCTTCAGTCTGGAAATGCGAGACCGCTACGGTCACAGGTTCGAGTCCTGCCTCGGGCATGGATGTGTGTGATGAACTTAGGTTAGTTAGATTTGAGTAATTCAATGTTCTATGGGACCGATGACCTCAGATGTTAAGTTCCATAGCGCTGAGAGCCATTTGAACCATTTTTGTTACTTTTTCAAGTGGAAGCTTTTGCTCTTACTGGTTGCTGTAGCCACTCTGATTGCCATTGTGTGAATATCCAACACCTAGAGTACGTTTCTCATATTAGGTGCATTTTGCTGCCACCTACTTCCAGGTACTCCACATCTGCGACCTCAGTAGACATAAGACATAGTGAGAGAGCAGAATGGGGCGCTCCGTGGAACTCACAGACTTCGAACGTGATCAGGTGACTGCGTGCCACTTGTGACATACGTATGTACTTCCCTAGGTCCATTGTGTCCGATATGATAGTGAAGTGGAAACGTGAAGGGACACGTACAGTACAAAAGGGCACAGGCCGACTTCGTCTGTTGACTGAAAGAGACTGCCGACAGCTGAAGAGGGTCGTAATGTGTAATAGGCAGACATCTGTCCAGACCATCGTACAGGAATTCCAAATTGCATCAGGATCCACTGCAAGTACTGTGACAGATATGTGGGAGGTTAGACAACTTGGATTTCTTGATCGAGTAGCTGATCATAAGCCACACATCACTCCGGTAAATGCAAAAAAACGTCTCGCTTGGTGTACGGAGCGTAAACATTGGACGAGTAAGGAGCGTAAACATTGGACGACTGAACAGTGGGAAAATGTTGTGTGGAGTGAGAAATCACGGTACGCGATGTGGCGATCCGACGGCAGTGTGTGGGCATAGCGAATGCCCGGAGAACTTCATCTGCCAGTGTGTGTAGTACAAACAGTAAAATTCGGAAGTGGTGGTGTTACGGTGCGATTGTGTTTTTCATGGAGAGGGCTTGCAACCCTTGTTTTTTGTGTGGCACTATCACAGCACAGGCCTACATTGATGTTTTAAGCACCTTCTTGCTTCCCACTGTTGAAGAGCAATTAGGAGATGGCGATTGCATCTTTCCACACGATAGAGCACCTGTTTATAGTGTACGGCCTGTGGCGGAGTGGTTACACGACAATAACATCTCTGTAATGGACTGGCCTGCACATTGTCCTGACCTGAATCCCACAGAACACTTTCGGGACATTTTGGAGTGCCGACTTCATGCCAGTCCTCACTGACAGACATCGATACCTCTTCTCAGTGCAGCACTGGGTGAAGAATGGGCTGCCATTCCCCAAGAAACCTTCCAGCATCTGACTGAATTCATCCCACTGATTGTTTAAGCTGTCATCAAGGCTGAGGGTGTGCCACCACCATATTGAATTCCATCATTTCCGATGGAGGGCGCCACGAACTTGTAAGTTATTTTCAGGTAGGTGTCCGGATACTTTTGACCACATAATGTAAGTTCTGTACTCAGTGCGTGTAATTCTAAAGGTCACACAGGAACAGGTTCTTCTCTGTACGAAGCAGTGAACTGGTGGAAGATGCCATCACGTGATTCAACCAAAGTAGGGACTCAAGGCGAACCGGTAAAACAAGTGGCATGCGCTTAAGGGGCTCCGGAAAGGCTCAAAATCATGAAAAGTTCAATTTTTACTTTTTTGCGTTTTCTGAATCTGCAGACTATTACCTTTTAATAGATATATAATTTATTCAATTCCGACGATTACAACTATTTTTAAATTTTTTTTTAAATGTGTTCCACATGGGCGTGACCCACTGTGGTGCTGTTAAACTGCTGTCAAATGGTGTTATTATTAACGTCCGTGTTCATCAGGTACATTTTAGTGATGTGAGATAAAGTATGTGTTGTGGCTAACCTGTGATGGTTCAATATATATCGCTGGTGTGATTGTCGATTGTTTCATGTTTATTTACTCTGTCGTTATCTCGAAAATATTCGTAATTAATTCTGTTTCTTGAGTCTCTGTTTTGTTGAAGTATAATAATGAGTAAAAGTAAAGGTATTAGAAATCCTCTGAAGGCTTTTAAGAAAAGGAGAAATGTTGGAAAGCCAAAGGTATGTGTTATTACTGTAAACAGTAAAGATGATAACCAAGTGAGTGAACCTAACCTCTCAAGTACACCTGCCCATAGTAGTCAAAGTGGGAAAGAAAATACTTCACAGAAGAAGCTTGGTTCAATGAGTGAAAACTATGAATGGTATATAGGCGAATCGGATGTGAATGAAATATTTGATATGTCGGTTCTCAAAGGAATTTTTTCAAACTGTGTAAGATGTATTCATTGTAGTGAAGTTGGTCTGGAACTCTCCATAATAGAGCACGTAGGACTTGCTAGTGAAATACAACTGAAATGTGATAAGTGTTCATACATGACCACCTTTTGGAACAGTGTTGCAGTAACTGCAGCTGAAGAAAATGGTAGCAAAATCTACGAACACAACAACGAGCGATGCTTGTTTTAGACAAGGAACGCCTTCGGGCTGCAGACAGGGCTGTAAAGAGTCTAGAAATACAAGCAAGAGTAAACAGGAGGAGCAACAAGAGGAAGCTGGAGGAGGAGTTTGCAGAGGATGAAGATAATCCATCCTATGGACCTGGAATGCACTAAAAAGTTAATCCAATCTTTGTCGCTCGATTCCCAAAACTTTTATTTTCTCATACTAATTACATGTTTTCTAAGGATCTTCCAAACATATTTGTTTCAAACTATCAGTAAATGTTACACAGTACCTTCTGCATAATTTAACACAGCCTTTTTCCAAAAAACTGTATATTTTTGATTATATAAATAAAAAATCGCAAAAAAATGTTGTGAATTTTCATTACAATTGAAAAAAAATCATCTTTAATAACTGAACTAAAATTTTGTAAAATCCCTGTGTTAAGTTGTAGCCCATATTCCAATAAATTATCTGTAAAAAGTTCAACTTCCTACCTCAAATACTTTGTGAGGAAAGATGTAATTTGTAAGCGTTATTTTAACATTGCAAGTATAGGTCGTTCCGGAGCCCCTTAAGAGAAGTTCGGCAGAGGGTATGTAACGACAACTGTACATATAATAATTTTTTTCTTTATGAATTTAGATAAATTAATGTAAGCAATGTTTTGATTTTTTTTTCGATTCGTATCGTTATGGTAAAGAGACTGTGAGCAACTTTTGAAATGAATATTATTATTTATGTTAGATTTCAAATAATGTGGTAATCAAAGGAAAGTGTATTTAATGTTAAAACTATTGTAAGATGTGAAAATTGTAATTTATACACTTGGTCCATACATAGGTAATGCATTAGAATATGTGTAGTAGAAAACCTGTGGTGAATACCCTACCTGTAGGGGAGCGGGAAAAGGTGGAGGCAGGCGACGCGGGAAAACGCACACTGGCGCGGTTCGGCACAACGGGCACAGTAAAACAGTCGGAGGCGAGCAACAGTCGGAAGTACACGTACTGTACCGAGGAGGTTACCCAGGAAAAATGGATTCCATTGAGCCTCGGATGAACCGATTCCGACGACTACTTGGATGGCTATATTCTGAGGCACAAAATTGGAAAGATTACGACGCTAAGAAGATGGAAAGTGCCGATGTTGTGTGAGCCTTAGCCGTGCTTGTATGTGTGCCGTGCTGCCCGCTATCTCGCTGCCCGCCATCCGCCGCACCGACTTGCACAGGTCAAACATTTATTTCATCTTTAGAAGTGTATCTGTGTGGACCAGTGTCGAAAATGTTTCTGACTGTTCAATAATAACGTGACTTTTACCAGAATTGCCTTAGCCGTGACTTATACTGATCACTGACCTAGACAGGGTCCTTACCTCGTATTGTGCAACCCGAGTATCCTGAACTGAAAGTTTAATGTTAGTGTTAACGAAAATTATCAGCAGATTAATCTATGCTATAAAGAAGTTTAATGTCCTGAGTGTTATGGCAAATGTTGGTAAAGAACAAAAGCATGACTAAATTGGAAGAGAGTTTTTTTGAATTGAGTTAGCGATGTTATTTAATTAATTTGAGACAGAAATAATGACAGTTAAATTATTCAGAAGTAAGACAAAAGAGTAGTTATCCATAGATTGATAATTTTGAGTGTTAATGTGCCTTCAGTACTTAATAGTTTCAGTTTAACGACCATAACAGTTTCAGGGCCCCCCCTTTTCTCTTGTCCATTCGTTCAAACTTTGATGTGTACTGACCAGATTTGACCTGTAAAGCTAAGTTCTATATTAAACCTAAGTGTATTAGTGTTTTTCCATCATTAATAGTGATATTGTGTGTGTACTTTCTAGATTGTCGATGCTAGGGCAATCTATGCCCGATTTCGGTCTGATCAATATACAAAATGCAGTTCGTAGTAATCATTACTGTGTGGTGTTGTGTAAATTTAGCTCGTCCAAATGAGTACAAAAAGAGAAAACTTTAATTCAGTGGATATTTTCCGGTTCCAAACTTTGCCATATAACGCATCATTACTACGTGTTACTACGCTTGTACATGCACCCACTTGTACAAGGAAAAACTCACTCATTGCCTAAGTAGGCTGGCGACCGAATTGTTAATCATAGGTAGCATCTACTGTGTGTACTTCTTGTCCATGCGAAAGAGTAATTATACTTTACTTTTGCTTGATGCATCACTGTAGTTATTGACTGAATATAAGTCCGATCTTGCTTCTATTAGGTACGCGCGGTCAACTAATGTACTAAAATCCTTATTTATAAGGTGAAGCCCGTGAACTTATTACAGTACAGGCTTTATAGAGCTAACGTACGTCCGAGTAGGGCGGTAGCGTTACAGGTAAAACGTGCTATCACTAAGGATTTGCAAAATCAACAATTGCGCAGCGTGCAAGTAAACTACCACAGTACCGAACAGGAAAGTGGTATTGGAAGCAAAACAAAATTCTTCTTAACAAAGTAACAAGGACTATATCAGGTCGTCGAAATGATTTCACGGGTAAATGTAAAATCAAAACTAACGGCTAAGATGTCTGATGACCATACCAGTACAGTGAAGCCATTTAGACGACCATTTTACACATTGTCATAGGCTTCTACGCCATTACCAGAAAAGGGGAAGTTGCCTAAGGAAGGAAAAAAAAAAAGTAGTGCCTCTTATGAAGGTAGATCTTGGGCAAAATAGTACGATTTTACATGTTCTTTAACCTAGGTGTATATCGGTTATGTTGAGATATATGTTATTGTTGCAGTAATCAGATTGACATTATTTTTCATTTGCTTGTCTTTGATGCTGTAGATGTACACTGATACGAAGGATACAGGTGATTGATGGTAATCCCTTTTCTTTTTTGGGTGTACCGGTGATAATATCCATAAATATTGTCATGGGCATAATAACACGACACTTTTACAAAGGATACAGCACGTCAAACCTGTAACAGAAAAGCACATAGCTTTCAGCACATGCCTAGGCTTAAAGTTTGTACTGACCGAGCTAGTTTATACATCACTACACAATTTGCCGTAGTGTGCACAAGATACCAATATTTTACGCACGGTCATATCCTATTAAGCGAGACACTACCAATAAAAGCCTACAAATAAAGACTCACACAGTGCTAAAGGCCTCAGAACGAAAAGACGCTCATGTAATGTATACAAACCATATCTAAACAATTTCATCAGAGGCAGTGTCACCATTTGCCCAGCCACTACAGCCACGGTAGTTCAGTCTAACGAACAGGCATGTCAAATGCCACTATTTATTTGGAAAATGGAAGCAGTACAGTGTAAAAGGATGTACCTGCCCCGTAGCCATATTTGTAGAAAATTAGAGGCCACTGGATGTGCCACACATTTTCACTAGAACTAGTGACTGTCAACTGTTACAGGAACGGCTACGGAAACAACTCTGACGCAACTGGAACGCGTTCTCATCTTCCTGCTACTATCAGAGGAACAATAATGATTGAATGTTTCGTCCGTAAGGGACGGCGTTATGAGGGCTGCGACTGTTGAAAACAGTTTCTGCGCCAGTCACTTGTTTATCTTACCACTACGCGTTTCGATAGTTCACACCATCGTCTTCATGTTGAGAACTCTTTATTTACAAGGCTGGTATGGGCGAAGAATGTAGACGTCTTTTTAGACAGTCGCAGACCAAGGGCAGTGTAGATTATTTTGCGTCGTTGAGGGACAGTAGATTGTAAGTGTAATGTGCAGTGGAGAGGTCAATACATCAGGCAACAGTATGCAGGCCTTATACAACTCTACCGTCCCTTAAAGACCGCAAAGTAACCTACACTGCCCTTCCTCTGCTATTGTGAAAAGACGTCTGTACTCTTCATCAACACCAGCCGTGCAAATGAACAAGTCTCCACTTGAAGATGTTGATGTGAACCATCTAAGTGCGTAGTGGAAAAATAACCAAGTGACTGACGCAGAAACTTGTACATTTGTAACAACAGTGGTCAATTTTATTCGTCCAGTGTTGTACTGGCCACAGGAACCATTAGGCATATTCCTTAACGAAAGCTTGGTTTCCGGTCTCTTAAAATCTTTAGTTGAATTGACAGTTTCAGAGAAGAGAAGAGCTCAGCAGTATCTGGCTGTTCTGATGTCTTCCTGATGATGTCACTGAACTCTATGCAAAAATGGTTATTCGTTGTGTTTCAGACTACTCCTAAAATTTGAGTCTATGTGTGAAGTTCTCGCCCTTCGGGTTTCCAAATAGTTTTCAATTGTTGATGGCTGATAGCTCATTTCCATAAGAGAAGGATGGTCAATTTCAGTACAGCTACGAGTTCCTAGTATGTGGTGATCGACAAATTATTAGTTTCTATTTCGCTCACAGGCTGCTCCATGTGTGTAATTCTTGTTTATAAGAGGTGCTACGAGGGAAATGACGTCATACACTTGTCGGCGTGTTCTTTTAAAGTTGCAGATAGTAGAAATGGGCTGCATGTCAGGTCGAATGATAGTCTGGAGAAGCGCTGTTGTATTATGTCGTCCGCCTTTCGAAAATCTGTTTTGTTCTGATTAGCTCTGAATCAGAAGACTGTGGTCAAGTCTTTGCCTTTTTCATTCACGATCGGAAGGGGGAAAGCGTGTGTGATGTCTGTGACAGTATCAGTGGAAGGTAGTCAGAATCGCAGTAAAATCTCCAGGACCCTGTGTAGCTGATACGGTTCTGCTTCTTACATCTCGTATCTCGTTCAGAGAGGGTGCATTGCTGCAGTGAGACGACGCGTCGTAGACTATAGCACGTTTCTCTCACTGTATGGTGAGGGACGTAAAACAAAGTCTCCCCTGAAAGTTGAGCGGGAGTGACCTCTAATGATGCAAATGGCTCTGAGTACTACGGGACTTAACATCTGAGGTCATAAGCCCCCTAGAACTTAGAACTACTTAAACCTAACTAACCTAAGGACATCACACACATCCACGTCCAATGCAGGATTCGAACCTGTGACCGTAGCAGTCGCGCGGTTCTGGACTGAAGAACCTAGAATTGCTCGGTCTCCAGCGGCCGGCCGGGAGTGACCTCTGGTTGCCCTTTCGTAATATAGTAGACGTAGAGCATTAAGTAGTACATCTGTTTCAAGGCTTCCTGACGTTGAGATCTGATCCTCCGGTGGTTGAATCGGTTCTCTGCGTTCAGTCTGTTACTCGGAAAGGTTTCACCATAACTTTTTGGAAGTGAAATCTTTTTGGAAGTGAAACAGTTGTTCGTCAATGCTTTACACAGAAATACTCCTGAGGAAGTCTCATGTTATTGTTGCTCAAGGATCGATCTAATTGCCAGTACATCGTATAGTCTCCAAGTCCCAAAAGCTTCTTGTTATTGAAGGGCGCAGGAGACCAGTCAGCCTGAACAAAATTCATCACAGTTGCATGTACACAGACACCTGACTTTTCCCTATTAAGTATCCGGCCAAAAGTAGGGAGAACTGAAACTAAATATTCTTTACTGTCTTCGCATAAAAATCACCTCGTATGAGAATCTCCACGGGAATATACATAGTTGAGTCGGTTTTTGGGTGAGTGCATTGTAAATTCTTTACATTTTGTAGCTTTCGTAATCTTATGGATGTATGATAAATTCCTCACATGAGGTGCGAAACAACCTCATGACCTTCAGATTCTAAGGGTAACACGGAAGAATTTTTCTAAAGCATCTATATGCGAAACTGAAGAAGTCTGTGGTGGCGTGGGGTTGTAAGCTTTGATCCTAATGAACAAGTAATTAAGAAGCTGAATTGACATCTGGCATGCAGCACACTTCGATTTTTTCTGTTCTGTCCTGTTGGTCCGGAGACGCATTCCTGCGCCACCTGAAGATGCAGTAAGTGGATCTGCGGGGACAACACCTATTTTTCCCACTGAGGTAACGTTTGTAAGAGCCGCAGGAGTCCTAGTATCCCTTAGTATCCCTTCCTTCACACTTAGTACCCCAAGCCGTTCACTACCTCCTGCAATCTGAAACTGTATGCCTACGCTGGAGACAAAGAAGACATCTGTTTTCTCGTTTCAGTTTATCTCTTGTATCACTAACATACAATGTTCTTACAGTCCTGCGCCCAATGACCCCATTGCACATCCAGCCTTCCGATTGATGGTTAGAGGGACCCCGGCCGTGCCCTTACGCAATAAAATCAAACACTTGCAGTCGTCGTTCTGATGTAATTTATTACACTGCAACCAGCCTTGGTGAGTCGGTACACCATCATTAGATCTTAAGTTACACCAGTCGTATACAAGATCCCATCAGTGGCCAACATCTGTGAACTGGATTCTAGACACAGCATCACTGTTAAGCATTCTACTGAAGCAATCTCACAGATGTTGATCATCTGTGGGATTATATATTCGATTAGAGTTAACCCGGCATCGTCGGTTAAGGTCTGAAGAATTATCTCCTTCGGATAGTCTCTTACGCTTGGCGTGAATTATCAAGCGGCGGCATTTTTCGTACGGAAAAGCATAGAGAGTTTGCGGCGGGAGCGGCCGTATCTATTCAAGTCTTCCGAAAGAGCCTGGAGAGCCTGAACATGTCGCTAGCAGACAGTTAATGTCGAAAAGAGTTCCTCTGGTGCCCAACCGAAAGAGCTTTTTGGCTTCTGTGTAATCGCCAGAATTATATCATCTTTGTTACCATAATGAGATTGGAGGATAATCTTCATTTGTCCCATCACCGCAGTACTTTCTACTAAATGGCTCGGCTCTCCTGAGAGACAGTTGCGGAACAATATTTGTATATTGACGGTCGTTACTGATGGGTACTTGTCGAACGACTGATCACACTATTCGCAGAACCATGTCCAAGTCTCCCGATCACCTGATCTTGATCGGTAAAAGTCTTGCTGAAGCTGATGGAGTACTCATTGTTACAGATTGTACATTGGTAGTATCGGAAGAGTTTAAAGAAAAAAGGTCCACACAGGCTGTGATATACTTATTCAGCATGCTGCTTCCTCATTTCGAAAACGATGCTGCTATTAGTGGTCACGTGATTGTCACACATGTAGAGGAGATTCTGGAAGTCCACACAACACAGAAGCCGGCGAGGATCGACGTAATGTATGTTCAGCAGTGGCAAATCGTACAGCTACACCAGCACAAATAGGAGATGTTTCAAGACATACTGTTTCGGACCGGTCATCAGCAGTGGGACTACCAGCACGCACGGCTCTAACCGAGAGGATCACTTGGAAGATGGAATGACGTGTCGTGGTTTCAGCGATGAAAGCAGATTCTGCCTGCACACAAGTGATGTTCATTTGTGCGTCAGATGTAGATCTGGTGTGTGGAGTGTCGTAGAATGCATTCGTCCAAGACACACTGGCCTCACCCTAGCTCTTATGATCTGACGTGCGATAAGCTACAAATCTCATTCATCTTTGTTGTTTCTGGAGGGGACGCTCCAGTATTTGCAGAATTTTATTAAACGCATTCTTTTGCCGTACTTGTAACAGGAAGTTCATGTGCTGTCCCAACAGCGTAATACTCGTCCACACAGTGCCAACGAAAGTCAACGTGCTCTGCAAGACGTACCGCAACTTCACGGGGCAACAAGACTTTCGTACTAGTCTCCAGTCGAGCCCGCGTGGGATAGGGTGGGACGATAAGTAACACGCGCGACTCGTCAACCAAGAAGTCTTACACAACTAGTGAAGAATTCGAACGGGCGTGGGGTAAGGTATTGTAAGACAGTAGTGTTAATCTGCACGATTGAAAGGATGGCTGAGTCAGCGCGTGCAATACTCCATGTACTAGTACGGGTGTTTCAGCATGGGCCGACACATGGTACTTGAGAACCGCTTGTGCTGTTGATGTGTAGAGCTAACCATTTTGTGTACTCGACATGTCCTGCTGCAACAGAAGCTCTTGAGTGGATTGGAAATCTCTAAAAGAGTACATCAATTTTTTTCTGGCAGAGTACATTTGTAACTGTTAGTGTGACATTCGGCAAATAACATGTTTCGCGGCCTCTATACAGGGTGAACATTAATAAAACCGACAATCTGCAGGGATGGATTCCTGACTGGAAATGGAGGAGGAAAGGCCCTATGAACATTTTTACGGGAACGCATCGCTGCCCCGATACATAGTGCTGACGAATGAAAGTCCCTCTGACCACCTGTCACGTGTTTCCTGCCTGGCAGGCTGCGTGAATGACGCAGCGCACTGTAAGCAGCACAATGGTCCAGTGCTCATGTCGGGAACAAACCGAGATGTTGTTTCTGTACTGCCAAGCAGATGTAAGTAGTCGAGAGCAGAACGGCTATACTAAAATAGGTACCCTTAAAGACACGAACCATATCACACAACATTTCAAGCTCTTTGAGGACGTTTGTGTTATAGTGGGTCCTTTGAGAGAGACGAACCTTCAGGGTGGTGGCAGACTGTGCGTACGCCAGAACTTAGAACTACTTAAACCTAACTAACCGAAGGACAGCACAGACATCCATGCCCGAGCCAGTATTCTAACCTGCGACCATAGCAGTCGCGCGTTCCGGACTGAAGCGCCTAGAACCACTCAGCCACCGGGGCCGCCAGGTTACGTGTATACTGCATGACAACCTCTACAATCCTTATTGCCAGCAACGTGTACAAGGATAATCAGCAGCGGTTTTTCCTCTATGGGAAGAATTTTGTCGAAGGTTTTTGCATCAGAGATATCTGTAATCGTGCGAAAGAGTTCAAAATGGCTCTGAGCACTATGGGACTTAACATCTGAGGTCATCAGTCCCTAGAACGTAGAACTACTTAAACCTAACTAACCTAAGGGCATCACACACATCCGTGCCAGATGCAGGATTCGAACCTGCGGCCATAGCGGTCGCGCGGTTCCAGACTGTAGCGCCTAGAACCGCTCGGCCACCATGGTCGGCGCGAAAGAGTGTGGCAATCCGTGATGCGTCGTGCGAACATGTGCACTGCACTGTATCCTTTGAATATCTTGTGACGTGGATGGATTTAGCTCTTTACTGTGTTCCGGGACCATTTGTTGTCGTTGCAAGCACACCGTCCATTTCTGGACACATGTTCACTGCAACTTTTTCCCTCAGTTTTCAGTTAGGATTCCGTCCTGCGACTTGTTTGTTTTATTAATGTTCCCTGTGTACTCTCCGCATTTTGGAACGTGAGCCTCGTACACTTCATCGCCTAAAAAAGTTGTCTTCAATCTTCCCAGCTGAAAAGCCAGTACTGACAATGGGGGTTAGCATATGGGGCACATTTGTACTGATTTTTCTACCAATTATTAACTTACGTATATTG
This sequence comes from Schistocerca americana, assembly GCF_021461395.2. Taxonomy (NCBI): domain Eukaryota; kingdom Metazoa; phylum Arthropoda; class Insecta; order Orthoptera; family Acrididae; genus Schistocerca; species Schistocerca americana. The sequence continues at coordinate 713,048,676 of NC_060121.1, read as the reverse complement.
GTACGTTATGAGTCACGAATAGACTAACCATAGTGAGGGCGCAGTGAGTTGGCTACCGGGCCCTGTGTATTGAAAGGTGAAAGTCGGCCCCATTCAAAACGCTGTGTAGACTGATTTCTGTTTCAGACTGCTACCACCCTCAACGATCCCAAAGCTATATACTGTTATTTTCTGACTACGTATTGTTGTGTTGTCTGTGCGAGTGGATGACTGATGATTAATAACAGTAATTGTACTAATATTTATTACATTATGCAATGTGAGACACAATTACAAGTGTGAACAAACTGATTGGTACGAGACTAGCAAGTCATTGAGTTGTCAGTACTCTAAGACAAACAGCATAACATTCCCCCCTCACACCCTGTACACCCGCAGGCTACTTATTGTACTCCCCTCCCCCTGAGGTAGATGTTCAACTTCACATTCCTCACGGTCGAACTCACCAACGTCAATTAAAATTAAGCATATCTTAAAGTATTACTCTTTCTGTAAGTCTTATGGTGCACTAGTAATGACAGAACCAACTCTCTGGAGCCTTGGAATAGTAGTTACAAATAGCCATAATAAGATATAACGGAGGTCTGTTACAGAGAGAAAGAAACACCACTAAAATGAGCATTTAGAACGTTCAAACATCGGTTTAAACGAGTAATAAAGTCTACCTACCGAAATATGGGAGAGATCAATTATACGCTTTGAGCATTTAAGTATTACAGCAAACATTCACAAAAGGGTTATGTTTAGGTGAATCAGAAAAATACGCTTTGCACTGGCACTCCTTAAATTATCGTATGACTTAAGAAAAAGAAAATGGTTTCAACAAGTCTCCAGCTGAGCTAATAGATTGAATGATGCAATCAGTATCCGGCTGTTATCGTTCGTCGCAGAGAGAGGTAAGACAAGCTTCATCATTCACAATAAATACGACTGATAAACGAAACCTCCTGGCAGAATAAAACTGTGTGCCGGACCGAGACTCGAAGTCGGGACCTTTGCCTGGGTCCGGCACACAGTTTTAATGTGCCAGGAAGTTTCATATATGCGCACTCTCGGCTGCAGAGTGAAAATTTCATTCTGGAAAGATTCATAAACACAAGCATGGAAATATTAACCATGGTGAGCCACAATAAGAGCCAATTTTTTGGTGAGATACAGAGACAATTTTAGCACAAAGTTATAGCAAAATATTTGTTCCCCTGTGAGCGTCATGGAGTAACGACCTCATAACCGTCGATGTGTGCCCAGCATTGATCCACATAGGTTGTCTTCTTTGTTAAGACATTCCTGTTTGAGACAATTCTTGATGTTAACAGTCATGCCTAGGCTGCAGGAACCTCCTCGAAGTAGATGGCGCTAAGAAGGTCTTTCCCACTTGGCCACAACTTGAAATCGTTTGTCGGTTTACCGCCTATAGCCCATCATCGGTGTAAATGTCGCATATAGGCAGACTACTGGCGGCGAGAACATGATCGATCCACTTGAGACAATGAAGCACTGGCTGCACTCCTTTGGCGCGGAAGGTAAACATGTCCCCACGTGTCAAGCAAAGACAGAGCGAGACAAAATATCTATCCCACGGCTTCCACACGTCAACGTTAATGGATATTTTTGGATATGGCTATTAGCTGCTAGATGCATATTATTATAAAATTCGATCTCATGTTGTGGGAATGTCCTACCTAGCCCCATCTACCTACGTGCAGTTCCTGCAGTCTATGCAAGGCAGTTAACGTCAAGAGGCGCCTTAACAAAGGAGGCAACCAAAGTGGATGAATTCTGGTCAAGTAATTTGTGAAGCGCTTAAACATAACCATTTTGTGTATATTTTCTGCAATCCTTAAATGTTCAAAGCATATAATTAGCGCCGGCCGCTGTGGCCGAGCGGTTCTAGGCGTTTCAGTCCGGAACCGCGCCCGTGCTACGGTCGCAGGTTCGAATCCTGCCCCAGGCATTGTTGTGCGTAATGTCCTTAGGTTAGTTAGATTTAAGTAGTTAGTTCTAGGTCTAGGGAACTGATGACCTCCGATGTTAAGTCCCATAGTACTTACAGCCATATAATTATCATCTCCAGTTTCTCTGTTACCAGATTTTATCACTTTTTTAAACTGGTGTTACGACATTCTAAATGCTCATTTTAATGTTTTTTCTTTCTCTATGTTACAGATCTCTGTTATTTCTTATTCTGACTAATGGTAACTACCTTTCCAAGGCTACAGTGATCTGGTTTCCTCAATACTAGAGCACCAGAAGCATGTCATTAATTTCTATAATTAAAAGCTGTTTGCCTTAGTCACTTGTAAAAGCCTTTTATTGTTTATTAATGTTACAGATATTACCTTTAATGAAGTAAAGGTAATTTTATGCTTAATCATGGAAATGTACCTTTTTTCAGCAATTGTATGTTTACTTTGCATCGAAAACTAAGCTAGTGGAACTGTGCACTGGTTCCTCTGTCACAATTATTCCTGGCACCTTACATTTAGTAGTCTCCTATAAATCAGATAACGAGATCATTTTAAGATTGTATTTTTCATTCTCAGTAACAAATAAAAATAAGTACCGAAACGGTAATTTTTGAGATACGCTTAATTTTAATTGACGTTGGTGAATTCAGCCATGAAAGCATGAGAAGTTGCCCGTCTACCTCAGGGGCGGGGGAGTACTGTAAGTAGTGCGGCCACTACGGGTGTAGAGGATGCATGGAGGAAATGTTCTGTTGTTTCTCTTCGAATACTGACAAGTCACTGGCGTACTAGACCCCTAACGATCGGCTGATTAAGATGTAAATTTTGACACGAAAAGGATTCATGAATGCGCGTTACGAAGTACTGAAGAATCGGAGTACTAATACAAAGCTACGAGTAGAAAAAAATGACATTCGAAACATTTAGTAAAACTTGTGTTCCTATCTCATATCGCATAATGAAACAAATATAAATGGAAATACTGTTATTAATCAATTAATCATGTGCTCACGCAGACAACAGAATAACGTTTAGTCGGGAAGTAAGTGTCACAGCTTCCGGCTTGCAGAGGGTAGCAGTAGCCTGAAGCAGAGATTAATCAACACGGTGTTCTCTGATCCATAAGTACCCAGGGCCCGGCAGCTAAGTTACCGCGTCCTCACTATAGTTTGTGTATGTAGGGCTCGTAACGTACTAATGTATGTAAGTTAGCAGTTAATAATAAGTTCGGTACATATGCTGCCCAAGATGCCACCTCACACTGTCAGTATTGGTTCTGCAGCAGAGACGTTTAACGGCCATTGGTCTAACAAGTCATGGATCGCCTTACCTAGTTTGGTTTGCCGGTCATAATATCTGGCGATTTCCCTTTACAGTATCCATTATCCACGAGTTCAGCAGTGTCTGACAACTTCTTAACTTCCAAGACAAATCGGGCTATGTTCGCTCTTTCTCTCTTGCATTTGATCTTTAGTCGGTGTTGTTGTGCTTCCGTATTGTTGTCAGTTATATTAAATCCATCATGTTATACGGAAATATATAGCAAATTCGATTCACGATCACCTGTTCCTGAATCGGCGTTGTATCAGATCGCTAGTGTGAGCAGTGCAACAAACAAAGGCAGCATTAGTTGATTATGGATTCGGTGTGGCATTTCCAAATAGAACAAATTATCATTAAAAGCGAAACAATGGCTTGATTTAAACGGTTTGATTTTAACAGCGACTCACTTAAACCTTGTGTCTCACATCCTGAGCATCAAATTAATTAATTGCTACCATGAAAACTGCGTAGTACAACGAATGTATTGCGCTGTTGTAGATGTACTTATCTGCGTTGTAGGAAAATTGCGTGCCTCTTGCTGTCATCCATGTCGTCTTTGTAGTCGAAACCGATTCTTCTTCTCGGCTATCACCGTGCCAGGTTTCGGCGCAAAATAATGTTTTATCGTGAAAATATAGTAATGAAACAGTGCAATAGGTCCTTAAGCAGCAAAAGCCTTAATCCTTTCCACAGAACGACATGTATTAATAAATATCGACAAGTCAGACACACTCTTCCAAAGAATAATCAAGTAGTCTTTTACTCGTAAAAGGTATATCATTCCGCAACAATATCCACACCATCTGCAGAAAATCTTGGCCATAGCAGCGTGAGACTAACCATGATAAGTAGAATTTGCTTTTGATGTTTACTACCCTGCATACTTTATTCAAATCCGCTCCAGTAACTAAGTGGTCAGTGTAGATGGTCGCCATGCCGATGTTTCGAGTTCGATTCTTGGGACTGCCAAATAATTTTTTCTTGTTGGGAGTACTGGTAACCGATGCACTCAGCCTCGTGATGCCAATTGATGAGCTACTTGACCGAGTAGTAGCGGCTCACTGATTGAAAAGTCTGCGAAACAGCCTGGAGGATGGTGTGCTCAACACATTTGCCTCCACACTGCATCTGTATGACGCCGAAAGGCAGAGAGTGACATAGCTTGACGAAAAACTCGTTATACTCTATTCGCGTTTCTCGATTCTCTTAGATAAACATTGCCTGTGATCGAGACGCTGCTGTAAACTGATACTGACGTGTTGGCAGAAGAGCCAATACCGTGTTGCTAGAGGAGGCCGAAATGTACGCGTTCAAGCTCACGCAAACTGGCGTGAGGTCTGGAACAAGGTAAAGTAATTATAGTAGCCAAAAATAGTACATAGCTTCTGGAATACTTAACTTTAATCCATAATTGGAGAACATCGCTCTTGATGATACATAATTACAATCTCAATATAAACTGCTAATGGCGCCTTGCTAGGTCGTAGCAAATGACGTAGCTGAAGTCTATGCTATCGTCTCGGCAAATGAGAGCGTATTTGTCATTGATCCATCTCTGGCAAAGTCGGCTGTACAACTGGGGCGAGTGCTAGGACGTCTCTCTAGACCTGCCGTGTGGCGGCACTCGGTCTGCAATCACTGACAGTGGCGACACGCGAGCCCGACGTATACTAATGGACCGCGGCCGATTTAGAGGCTACCACCTAGCAAGTGTTGTGTCTGGCGGTGACACCACATTCCTCCCCCGAAAATCGGCGTACGGTTGTGTTATAAGGCTTCCGCCCGCCGTGGGGAGGATCCCATTTTGACGTATGCGACGAGGTGGCGAGCCTAACAACAGGCGAGGCTGTGCCACCCGCACCCTGCCATTCGACCCGAGGGGAGCTAGGGAACGCCTGAAAACCTAGTCCAGGGTGCACGCCAACATGCGTTGTATGCGCCCGTAGAGAGACAGGAGGGTCCGAAGATTCGACCTCCATCGGGGCGGGGCAGCCGACGGGCGAAGGCGACATCTGGTCCAGAGCGGGCAAGAGTTCCATGTCGGAGGACAGCTGGTCACGGGAAGCGATCGGCGGCGCGTGACCCAGGGAGGCGCTTGGCGGCTGCAGCGAAGCGTCCACTGCGGGCGTCGCCGGCGGGAGAACAGGCTGCGGCGGCGGCGGCGCGTCGCCATGGGGCAAAATGGAAGGCAGCGTCGGTAACACCCGGGGATGAGGCGAGCCAGTAGATGGGTCCCCAGGGCGCTGACCAGACGGCACCGTCGCTGAAAGCAGACGGGGAGCGGCAGAACCCAGGCGACGACAGAGGCGCAGCTGATTGAGATGCCGACGCACCTCACCTGAGGCCCCCAAAACCAGATACATAGCGCGGTCGAGGCAGCGAAGAATGCGCCCTGCGAGCCAACGCCGTGAACCTTGATAGTTGCGATAGTATACAACGTCGCCTGGAGCATAAGCAGGTGGCTGCCGCTGCACAGGAACCTGATGCGGCGGATGGAGCAAAGACATCAAGGTGCGATGAGGGCGACCATGGAGCAACTCAGCCGGCGAGCGACCATCTCGGGGCTGAGAGCGATACGAAGACAATAAGAGCAATAACGCGTCCTCCCGAGAATGAGACTCTTTCAACTTCAACATCTGTGACTTGAAAGTCCGGACCAATCGTTCAGTGGCACCGTTTGACTGAGGCGAAAACTGCGCGGATGTCAGATGTTGAATACCATTGGCCTTGCAGAATGACTGAAATTCTGCGGACATGAATTGTGGGCCATTGTCGGAAACAATAATCTGTGGAAGACCTTCAATGCAACAGATAGCGGATAACGCTTGGATGATTTTGGCAAAATTACTAAGGGTGATGCCCAGAGAGAAGCCTGCACACGTTCAAACACACCTTGTGATTCCAAATCGTTTAACGTTCTTGCGGCCTCATCACGCAATGTGTGGGGGACATTGCGCGCTCTGAAAAATTTCGGTTGCGCGTTTACTTTCAGTTCCAAATGTGCTTTATAGTTCCTAGCACAACCAAGGCCCGGTGCAAAAATGTTTGCAAATTCTTCACATAGACGAGAAACACTGGCTGAAGGCACAGTCTGGTTCACTGATAGGACCTGATTGACTATAGACAAGTTAAACAACTGAAATAAATCTAAACCAAACAAGTTCACTGCAGAAGAAGAACAAAGGACGTAAAATGACACAAGTTTTGTTTGTCCCTTGTATGTTGCAAGAAGGCTGCACTGTCCTAACACAGGGATATCATGACCCGAATAGCTAGTTAACTTAACATTTGCGGCATGCAACGGAGGTGTGCCCAGCTGTTTGTACGTGTCGTGATTGATCAGAGAAACTGCAGCTCCGGTATCGAGTTGGAATGGTATAACTTTGCCATGAATGGCCAAGTCTACAAAAAGTTTATTGTCCTGCTGACGACAAGAGCGACTGTCTCGTGCAACGTGAACAGACACTGGTACAGAAGCACTTGCGACTTGACGCGATTTCCGGCGATGTCGACGCACACGATTTGTGGGACGAACACAGTCACTGTGAGAGAGAGTGGCACTGGGCGGAGTGGAATGAACTGCATGAATGTCCATGGGCAAAGGTTCACGAGCCTGAGTATTCTCAGTTCGATTTCGATTCCGGCGAGTAGCAAAGGGCCTGGAATGGTTGTGAGTGTCCGTTCTGAGCTTTTTCCGGCAAACACTCTGAACATGTCCTTTTTTATTACAGAAAAAGGTAATAGCTTGGCGTGAGGGGCAATTCTCACGCGAATGTCTAGTAGCGCACCGCGGGCATGATTTTAGCACTGCATTTGCTTGCTTGCACGGCACACGTAGCGGAGAGCTTGGCGACAGCTGCACGGATGGGCGCGAGGGCTGTTTACTGTTCCGTGCAACGCGCCCGGCGGGCCGGTTAATGTGACATATGGCTGGCGAAGTTTCAAATGATTCCTGAGCAAAGGCAAGTGTGTCCTGCCGATCCAATATGTCTATCACTTGTTGACGGGAGGGATTGACTAGTTTCAAAATCTGTTCCCTTATACGAACATCAGAAACGTTCTGTGCAATTGCATCACATACCATAGTATATGAATAAGGGAGTCCACATTCACACTCAAAAGCACAATCCCTAGTAAGGCCTTGAAAAGTTGCAACCCACTCTCGATTAGTTTGACCGGCCGTACGTTTTTTACGAAAGAACGTATACCTTTTTGCAATGATATTGACTGATTCTTTGAAATATGCATCTAAGGCAGACAAAATTTCGTCGTAGGACAGAGTTGCTATATTGCGTCGGGGAAACAATTTCACTATCACACGGTAGGTGGACACTCCTGCACAAGAAAGCAAAAAAGGCTGCCGCTCAATACCTTGAATTCTGTAGGCGGCGAGATGGAATCCAAATTGGCGTGACCACTCCGTCCAGCATTCCAGTGTAGCATGAAAAGGACGAAAAGGTGGTGCAACAGCGTGGTGTGGCTGCGGTAGTGGTGGAGCGGCGGCTGCCGCATCGTTTTGCATTGCATGTTGACCCTGGACGAGCTGTCCAAGGGCATCCAATAAGGCCTGCGTCTGCTGATTCTGCAAGCGAGAAAATTCGGACAGTACATCTGGTGATAGTGCCGAAGCCACGACAAGTAAATTACGGTAATATAGTTAGGAACGCAGAATCCTCGAGGCCATATGATGTGTTGGCAGAAGAGCCAACACCGTGTTGCTAGAGGAGGCCGAAATGCACGCGTTCAAGCTCACGCAAACTGGCGTGAGGTCTGGAACAAGGTAAAGTAATTACAGTAGCAAAAAATAGTACATAGCTTCTGGAATACTTAACTTTAATCCATAATTGGAGAACATCGCTCTTGATGATACATAATTACAATCTCAATATAAACTGCTAATGGCGCCTTGCTAGGTCGTAAAAATGACGTAGCTGAAGGCTATGCTAACTATCGTCTCGGCAAATGAGAGCGTATTTGTCATTGATCCATCTCTGGCAAAGTCTGCTGTACAACTGGGGCGAGTGCTAGGACGTCTCTCTAGACCTGCCGTGTGGCGGCGCTCGGTCTGCAATCACTGACAGTGGCGACACGCGGGTCCGACGTATACTAACGGACCGCGGCCGATTTAAAGGCTACCACCTAGCAAGTGTGGTGTCTGGCGGTGACACCACAGATACAATAATCGCATTTGGACACATTTGCATCTGCACTTGGTTAAAAGAATTTGTCACATGGTCAGTGTGGAAGTGTAACCCGGGATAACTTGTGAGCTGATCAGTAACTAATTTCAATCGTACTTGAATTACCGATATATGCCTGTGAGTGATGTTCTGCCCCTTTCAATGAAGTGCTACTATTACTTCTTCAGATGACGTGGTTGCGAAATAGAGAACTCCCAGCTCACTGCTATTCAGTTGTGCGGCGCCGCCTTTACGCCACATACCGAGACCGATGGATTGGCTGAGAGGGACATATTCCATTATCACCAGGATCAGCAGATATTTTTCCTCTTGACCATATTCTATGGTCTACTATGGAGACTATAAGGCTTGCAACACCTAAAGCATCAGATGATGACCAGTGTCTCCAGGGTCGATGTCTACACTCTGCAGTCAAACGTGAGTGCAGAATTAAATATCCTGATATACTGCACGGTATTGGCCGGTCTTAGGTTCCCTAGTGAGATGTGGAACATAATTTTTCTCATATACATTTTTCCTACCCTATTGAATGAGGCACCAAAACGTATTCGTTAGTAAAGCTTGTTACCAAACTCGGAGGTCCAGTTCACTTCGATTAAAATATGCCATCACCATATACGTAACATTATAATTGTCACGGTACTGCGCTCAAACAATTAGTTTCCAATATCAGACTGGGAACGCGTATGTTTTCAAAAAAATATATTATTGATGCCAAGATATAGGTGATTACTGTGCCTTGAAAAACGGATGGCTTACCGCTCTGCTCAACATGCTGCACGTTCTTCTCTTGCTGTGCTTGCACCTACGTCACACTGAGCGTTAATGGGCTCCTTACCCAGTTAGAACACCAAACAGAATACGAAGTAGCTCCGAAGACAACGTTCGCAGACGCAAGAGTTGAACGGGACTTAAACTATTTGCTTGCGGATTGGTGTACCGCTTTGCAAAATAACTTTGCCTGACGTCCCGCTCCTTAAATTAAGCGTTGTTTGTGTTTTTTAGACACCTCACGTAACCGACAGTGCAGGTGTGTTCCCGCAGAGTAATCGCCGTTATCTTGACATCGGAAACACATCGTGATAAAAAGATACTCATCCAAGGTCAGAAGAAAATATTGTCTACATGAATCAAGGTAGAAACTTGGTGTGGATTTTAACGAACTGTTAGTTCTACGAAGTAAATGTATTGAAAGAAATCGTTATTAGTCATTACAAGGGCATATCTTTCTTGTCCTTGCACCTGCCCTGATAGCCGAGAGCTATCGGCATTCGGGGAAGCGAACCTGGTCCGGTTAGAATCAAGCTCGCGGGTCGACGACAAAGTGTGGTGAGCATACCAGCCTGGATGAGGATTTTAGGCTATTCTCCACATCCACCTAGATAAACAATGAGATGCTACCTATGTGTTGCCTCTGATATCTGTTCCCCAAACGTTTCAAATGTCGTTGTCATACTTCAATAAATTTTTTACACTAGATGCAGAACCATGGGGAACGGTAGCTTCAGGAAGAGCATCCAGACACCAGCTATCTTCGACGCTGCCAAAATCCATACAATAATGACGACTCCGTATAGAATGTGGACAAGGCGAATGAGAGATAAAAATTTTGGCGTGCATACACAAACATATATTGAGAATCCTTTTATAGTTACGTTGAGAACGAAAATTTTCTTTACCTTTCACAAATGTGAAACGTGAGTGTCATGGGGACACTTTTCGGAGGATATTTACAATTATTGCACTGAACGCTGTTACTGCGCAGCTTCACCGTCAACACAAAGCATTCGGATGGAGGGCCACATTTAGTGGGAGCCTTTTACAAACCACCACCGAAAGACTCGCATAGTGTGACTTCGTTCGTGGCCTTTATTTTCTGTAGTGTAGTCTGTATTTCAGGATAATATTCGGTCACCATGTGTGCAGCTATTTTTATTTTTATTTACGATTTTCGAAAGATTAGTCTGTCATCTTTAGAATCGCTCAAAGTTTGGCGTAATGTGCATCATAAGAACTTCGCCATACATTTATTTAAAGGACAAGAAGTATACTACAAAAACTAAGTAAATTATATCCATGTAGCATATGTCAGTGTCTTCTTCACTGAAGCATTATGCTATCAATTCGTCCAAAAAGGTACGCACTGGGCATGATAATTGTAGTCACAGACTGGTAGTTTACAGTAAATATATCTCATTCGCTAGCAGCATGGAGCATATGAAAAATCATACAGAAAGTGTAACTAAGGTATATGAAGGAAGTTATTTGTATGTAATATTTCAAATGCATTTAAAGTAGTTCAACATAAGCACTGCTGACATTGATGTCCGAAGGAAATGGGCTAATTCTCACAATTTCGTAAGAGACGTTCTGTTGTTCAGATTTTATGCGAAATGTTTGTATAATTCAAACACTTCCAAAATATTAAATTTGTAGCCATCATCTACTCTAAGCAGATTTCCACGTTAAACAAAGATGGCAGGAGAAAAGTATGTTACTCAGTTTTGACGTTTTCTACAAAGGTTCGCTTGTGTAAGTTTCTACCGTCTTCGTTGCCCAAGTGCTCATGAAATGGATCATTTATATACTCCCTGTCTTTCCCATACAAATATTCAGATTTATATGAATTAGATTAAATTTAGTGTACTTTAGATTTGAGAAATTTATCAGTTGGAGACTTCTCATCCACACTACTGTTGTTTATTATTGTTTAACGCTGTTACCAGGAATCTAGGCAAGTTCGTGACCGATGCACTAATTAGTAGATGTCCTATTGTCCTGTCCTTCTTGAGAGTGTTTCCCAAATGTTCATCCCTTGCCGATCTGCGCCGAACCTCTACATAGTTTATCTAATTTCCAACATTCTTCTGTAGCACCACATCTAAAATACTTCGTTTCCCACAGCCCATGTTTCAGTATCATACCATGCAGTGTTCCAAACGTATATTCTCAGAAATTTCTTACACTCAAATTGAGACCTATATTTGAGAACAGTAGACTTATCTTGGCCAGGAATGCTCTTTTTGGCAGTGCTAGTCTGTTTTTATATCCTCCTTGCTATTTCCATCATGGACTAGTTTCCTGCCTAGGTAACAGAATTCCCTAATTTCGTCTACTTCGTGATCCCTAGTTCTGATGGCAAGTTTCTCGCTGTTCTCATATCTGCTACTTCTCATCACTTTCGTCTTTCTGCGATTTACTCTCAGTGCATATGCTGCACTCATTAGACTGTTCATTACATTCACTACATATTGTAACTCTTCTTCACTTTCACTGAGGATGACAATATCAACAACGAATCTTATTATTACAATCTTAATGTTACCGCCTTTGCTTTTCATTTCACCGAAGGTTGTTTTGAGTTTACTGCATGCTGTGTCACTCCATCCAACAATCATTTCTTTTTCGATTTCTTCACATTTTTCATGTAGGCATTTGGTCTTAGCTTCCCTGCACTTCCTATTAATTCCATTTGGAAGTGACGTGTATTTCTCTACTCCTGAATTTACGTGGACATTTTTTTAGCTCCTTCGTTCGTTGATCGACTGAAGTACATCTTATATGACCAATGGTATCTTCACAATTATTTTAATTGTACCTATGTTTTTCATTCCAACTTTTTAGAGATATGCTGTCCTCTTCAAAAAACGTCCTACCGTCCTATTCATTATCATAGTATGTGCAGTCTCATACAACTTCATGTGTATGTCGTCACTCCTTAGTAATTATTTGCGCATTGGTTCTTCCTGACTAGCATCTTAAAATTCAGCCTATTCTTCATCATTACTAAAATGCTTCGGCAATGGCGGATGCTGTTGTGTTGAGTAGGATCCAACAAAGTATGATCCAGCGAGTAACGAAGTGTTCGCAAATGTACATTGGTCACTTTGAGCACCTTGCTCGTGCTTGTACGTACCGGCTTTATTAAGGTAAGCCAGGGTATCAAGCGTGCAGAATGGAATTCTTGTGCGTAGCGTATGGGCAATCTAGTGTAGATGATCTGTTGTGTTTTTTGCACCTAACTGAATACAGACGAAGTTACTGTATCCACTATTATTTTCTATTCGCTGTATTTGTGCTATCAACGAAAAAAGTTTTCGTATACGTCTGTAAGATATTCATGTTATGTTTTAATGTTTAAATAAAGGTAACATAAACAGAAAGAAAGACACATGATTCTTCATTTTGAGGTGTAAATTGGGTACAATTTTATTCTTTGACCGAAAATTCGGCACCTATGCGACTCCGGCACGGGTGAGTCTGCGTATCCGTTCCCCACGGCATTGCCTCGTCTCACCGAGCTCATGAGACATCTGCAGCACAGCGCAGTTACATCCTGTTTGTTCTTGGCCACGCTGCACGAAGTTACAGCGTTCCCAGGGCCTTGTTTTTTAAATCACATTTCTGTTAAACCTATTGTGTGAGTGGGTATTTCTGGATACGCATTTATCTTATAATGGGATTAGGAATCGCATGCTGGCCTCCAAGTAAGGCATTTTTTCATCAGATTATATAAAGGAAGTGCGATGTTACCAAGTATGTGCTGTCTGTTTATTCAAAATCTTAGACCACCAAAAGTTCTCCACCGATTCTTTGCAATTTTGACACTGTGCTGCATTCGACCGCGCATGTGATTTTATATGCCTTCATATATATTTATAGAACACATGGCTCAATGAGAATAGTAGCTGTACTAATAATGGCTTAATCTTCATCGTCCCAACGGTCGGCCGGAGTGGCCGAGCGGTTCTAGGCCCTACAGTCTGGAACCGCAAGTTCGAATCCTGCCTCGGGCATGGATGTGTGTGATGTCCCCTAGGTTAGTTAGGTTTAAGTAGTTCTAAGTTCTAGGGGACTGATGACCTCAGAAGTTAAGTCCTATAGGGCTCGGAGCCATTTCAACCATTTTTTTTCATCCCACAACAGATAGCGTAATTGCATAGCTATCAGAGCGCCATTTTCGTCTACCCTTTAGTAGCGAACGCTCGTAGCCAGAATGTCAGAGCCGTTCCCCCGTCAGAATCTGGCGAGGTACGGCCTACTCGCTTGCATGTTTACATTTACTAGCTCCTCGCTATGAGTTGTTTTTCCTTACCGGGTCTTTCCTTCTGTTGATCAGCTTGCTTGGTAAATCGTCCGATTCTTCACCAAAAGCTTTTTCTCCGTTTTACCATCATCATCGTAGGTAAGGGTGAGGCAGTCTGGGCTAGCCTTCTGTAGTCGGACGGCGAACTTGAGGCCCGGAGGGGAGCTAGGAAACCACCCGAAGGTGGCTAGCCAGCGGTTGCAGGTTAAGATCAAGACTGACAAAACGAAACCACATGCTGCAACCAAAAAAGCGAGGAAAAAGAAACAGACGTTATGATTGACTGCTGTGCAAATTTCTCCATTGTCCATCGACGAAAACCTGTTCATGAAGATACTGCCGGCCAATCAACATTGTATTTTCGACCAAAAGGAACGGAACTTCAGATCACAGCATTCGATCCATCATTGCCTGATACGCAATCTCCGACGTCACAAGACACCAGCTCTCACTTAGTAGTGGCCAGCCTCCCTGACGACGATGCTGTTCCTGACAACGAACGTGGATTGATTGAGACCATGGAACACGAAGAAGTAGACATCACGTGCGGTGGTACAAGAACCCGCAGACAAAGGTTTTGTCACGATGCAATATAAACGTCACCACAAATCTGGCACGACGCACGTTACGCCAAACATAGCGAACGGCAGGTGAAGGTTGTGGAGGCGTCCAATCGTTTCTGTCTCTTTACTCCATTGCAAGTTCACGACGACGACAACAACTCGTCGGTCCCTCGGTAGGAAACGCGCTCGGCGTCCCAGAAACATGAAGCGGCATCTGCTCCGCAATACGAGAAAGAAATACCGTCTGTTACCATCTATTCTCCTGAAAAGTACGTTGAATTAAATGACGCGTTGAAAGCACAGTTGGGGAGGGGGGGGCCTTGAAGGGTGTCTGTCAAGGGAACTGGGTCAAGTATTATTTTGCTACGTCTACAGACCAACTGAAAGCCGTCGCCTTTATTCGGCATCATCAAATCCCATTTCTGCACTCACCAGCCGCCTGAGGAAAAGCGGTTAAAGTTTGACTTGAAAGGTCTGCCGGAGCGAGTTCCGGTCGATGTCTTGACGAGAGAAATCCGGGGATAAGGTTTTCCTGCAGCTACTCTGTAAGAATAAAAATAAACGTGAGGACTAGCTTAAGATCTTACGACGTCTTCCTGTTTAAGTTATTATCTTATCGCCAGAGGAGACCAGTTACCGAATTTACAGTCCGCGACACGTACTTCGTAATAAGTTGCGGGTCAAAGGTTAAAATACGAGGGCCGACTCCTCTCACCGTGAACGTTGCCAGATCCTTGAGCATACGACGAATTACTACCACATTTCACCATGGTGTGTGAGGTGTGCAGGTTACCATAATAACCGGGGCTGCGCTCTGCGAAAACGGAGAAGGCTAAATGCCATAATTGTGGAGAGAACCTTTCTGCTTCATACAGAGGGTGTCCAGCCTATCAAGACTTACTCGATGGCTGCCAACGGCGTGCTACAACCGGGTTACGGCCTCCTTAGAACGCAACTGTCATGAGGCCTTCATCCCAGGCCTTCTACCAGTTTTCCGATGTCCGTGCACTGTCACTCCATTCACCTCAGCAGCCTGCAACGACCACGACAACCTCAACAACCCCAGCAGCTACCCCAGGTTACCTTTCATAGTCGACGGTAGACATATGCAATGGCAGCGAGTCATGAACATCAATAACTGCAGAGGCTTTGATCTCTTTTATGGGACCTATTATGCCTCCTCTGGCTGATATTAGGAATCTGTTGAATATGCTCCTTCAAGAACTTACAAGTGTACGGACCCTCGTTGAAGGACTTCTACAGGCGTTTCTTGCGCCATAACTGGGCGGTTTGGCCTGGATGCCAGTCACTTTCTTTTTCTTTAATTTTGTATGTCTCGTCACGCCAATGTTTTGTTAATATTCATTTGCTAATCAGAGATGGGAAGGATTTATTGAGTGCCTAGACGCCTCTGAAAGAGCTATAGGAAATAGTAAATTCCCTTTTACTTTCCGCCCTTTTAAGCAGAGACCGCTAACGGCGGTAAAACTTCAGTAACAAGAAATAAAATCCAGAAGGTTCACTGTGTGGCGTAACGTGTGATGGAAGCAGGCAACCATGCCTACGGCCAAGTGAACGATTTAGAAAGGGGTCAAATTGTGGCCTTCCGAGTGTCGGGATGGGCCTTTCAGAGAACTGCCATACCTATTGGACGCGCTGCATCAGTAGTGAAACGATGCTGATATCAGTGGTTGCCTGAATATTCTCACACCCGTAGACGCGGCTCTGGACTCCACATGGCGCAGATGCCCACCAGTATCGTCGTATTGTAAGGGCAGCAGTGCAAATCGTTCAGCTACCGCAGCACAGATAGGATGGCTCATCAGCACAGACGTGTCAACACAAACTGTTGTGAACCAGCTGTCAGCAATGGGGCCATGGACACGCACACCTCTAGCCTCCCTTCCACTCACGTCACAGCATCGGCCGTGCACAGTTCGACTGGTACCGTCACAGTATCACTCGGAAGACTTGCACCATAGTCATCAGCGACGAATGCAGATTCTGCCTGCAGGAAGTGACGGTCGTCTGCATGTACGACGTAGATCTTGTGAGCACTGTCTGGTAGAGTGAATTCGTTCAAGACACACTGACCTCACTGCAGGCCTTATGGTCTGTGGTGCGGTAATCTGCAACTCTCGTTCACCTTTTATGTTCCTGGAAAGGAGGTTAATCAGCGCTTGGTACGTGCAGAGTGTCGCTGGACTCTTTCTTTAGCCATTCTTGCAACAAGAAGGTGATGTGTTGTTCCAACAAGCAGTGCTGGCCCATGACAATGAATGTGCCCTAAGACGTGAATCAACTTCCCTCGCCAACATGATCTCCATACTTGTCTCCAATCAAGGACGTGTGTGATATTATGGGACGAGAACTGAATAGTGCGACATACCAGGCAACAAATCCTACAGTACTACTTGAACAGGTCAAGCGGGTGGAGCACAACGTAACCCTGGACAGTATTCGCTATCTGTGCGTACGACTGGATGCCGGTATCAGGGCCTGCACTGCCGCCTGTAGAGGCTGCTTCCTGTACTAATCTGACTGTTGCAGCAGGGGTCCTTGCGTAGTACCACAGAATCGCTAGTGCTATTGATGTGTAAATGTAATAACTTCATGTACTCCATGTGCACTGTTGCAACGATGAAGCTTACTTATATTGGAAACCTCTAAAATGGTGAACGGTGCTAATTATTTTCCAGCGGTGTATTTGGAAAACACCTATGTGTGTGTTAATGTAATTATTCAAAGTGAATGTCCCAAATAATCCTTGATTGTCATGCTAAGAATGTTCTGTTTCACAAAAACTACAGAACCTTGCCCACGTTTTGGTGTCACCGTAATGCTGTACCTCGTGTGATTTTGATTTCGAAACATCATTATTGAGCAGCTTCGAGTATTTTTGTGTAGCAGGAGTTGAAGTGCAAGACGCAAAGAACAGTAGTATAAGTAGAAAGCTTTGGTATGCCTTACTCAGGAACGATTTGTGTAAAGCTATTGAACTGACTCAGTTATTCCAATAAACTGTGACACTCGTAGAAAGCTTTGGTAAAAGGAATGCTTCCATCTGCTATTTAGGAACGATTTGTGTAGAACTATTTAACTGACCCAGTTATTCGAGATATACCTGCTGGTTATAATTAAACTTGCATTGTTTAACATGCTATAACACGTAAACCAGTTACTGTACGACGGGCAAACTTGGTAGCATTAATGTCAAGGACGTGGAGAAGAGACCGAACGCATACTCACTTCAACTAAGATACATTTAATGTGCTGCTACGGCACATAATACCACTATATACGGATACAATTACTGCTACAAAAGAGGGTAAATATGGCACCCGTCAGTGTCCAGAAGAGTCGGAAAGCGCTGGACTGCATTCTGCACAGCAAAACCAAGCATTTCCTTACGTACGTTGGCTACCTCTCTTGATATGCTGCGGCTCAGATCAGCACATGTGTGGATGCTTCCCTGGTAAACCCTGTCTTTCAGGTAACCCCACAACCAAACACAGGGAGTGAGATCAGGTGATCGTGCTGGTCAAGCGTTTGGTAACGGTCGGATGATAATTCTATTGCTTTAAAATGTATTTTGGAGAAACGGGTGAACTTCAAGAGCGATATGCGGTGGGACCGCATCTTGCATGGGACCAATACCATGTGCCGGCCGGAGTGGACGAGCGGTTCTAGGCGCTACAGTCTGGAACCGCGCGACCGCTACGGTCGCAGGTTCGAATCCTGCCTCGGGCATGGATGTGTGTGGTGTCCTTAGGCTAGTTGTTCTAAGTTCTAGGGGACTAATAACCTCAGCAGTTATGTCCCATAGTACTCAGAGCCATTTGAACCATTTGAACCAATACCGTGATGCGTTCGCCATACAGAGGGACTTCATGTTCAGTGGCTGGAGGGAAAGATAACCACACTCAGAAATTCTGTGTCTTCACTCAGTTTACAGAGTAAAATGAGACTGGTCTGTCCATTGGATGGCCCAGGATCAGCTCTCATCAACTTCAATCCATGCTAGAAAGAGGAGAGCGAAGTCAACAAGTACTTGTGCGTCCTGCGATGAAAGGTGTTGTACGATACGAGTCTTGTATAGATACCATTTGAGAATGGTTACCTTACCCACAGTGGACCACGGGATGTCCAACAGACGTGTCATAGCACGCGCGCTATCTGACGATCGGGAATTGCGCGGAACGTTGTCTACCGTCAGCAACAGCAATTTGATCAACCGGTCGTCGGCCTCTTCCGGAGCTACGCGCAATTCTCCAGTAGATTCAAACTTCTTCGACATGCTCCGCACAGCAGGTGGGAAAAGAGGACACCCCCGTAATCCTTTCGGCCAGCGATATTTCCGAATTGCATTTGCATCGCTACTGTTGTTTTGGTAATAGACCTTAATCAATAATAGCCTGCTCCTTTTGTTCAAATGGTTCAAATAGCTCTGAGCACTATGGGACTTAACATCTGAGGTCATAAGTCCCCTAGAACTTAGAACTACTTTTACCTAACTGAATTGAAACAAGGTCCCGGGAGTAGACAAAATTCCAGTAGAACTACTGAGGGCTATGGAAGTGCCAGTCCTAATAAAACTCTACGATCTGGTGAGCAAGATGTATGAGACAGGCGAAATACCCTCAGACGTCAAGAAGAATATAATAATCCCAATCCCAAAGAAAGCAGGTGTTGACAGATGTGAAAATTATTGAACTATCAGTTTAATAAGTCACGGCTGAAAAATAGTAACGCGAATTCTTTACAGACGAATGGAAAAACTGGTAGAAGCCGACCTCGAGGAAGATCAGTTTGGATTTCGTGGAAATATTGGAACACGTGAGGCAATACTGACCCTACGACTTATCTTAGGAAATAGATTAAGGAAAGGCAAACCTACGTTTATAGAATTTGTAGACTTAGAGAAAGCTATTAACAATGTTGACTGGAATACTCTCTTTCAAATTCTAAAGGTGGTAGGGGTAAAATACAGGGAGCGAAAGGCTATTTACAATTTGTACAGAAACCAGATGGCAGTTATAAGAGTCGAGGGGCACGAAAGGGAAGCAGTGGTTGGGAAGGGTGTGAGACAGGGTTGTAGCCTCTCCCAGATATTATTCAATCTGTATATTGAGAAAGCAGGAAAGGAAACAAAAGAAAAATTCGGGGTAGGTATTAAAATCCATGGAGAAGAAATAAAAACTTTGAGGTTCGCCGATGACATTGTAATTCTGTCAGAGACAGCAAAGGACTTGGAAAAGCAGTTGAACAGAATGGGCCGTGTCTTGAAAGGGAGATATAAGATGAACATCAACAAATGAAAAACGAGGATAATGGAATGTAGTCGAATTAAGTCGGGTGATACTTGGGGAATTTGATTAGGAAATGAGACACTTAAAGTAGTAAACGAGTTTTGTTATTTGGAGAGCAAAATAACTGATGATGGTCGAAGTGGAGAGGATATAACATGTAGACTGGCAATGGCAAGGAAAGCGTTTCTGAAGAAGAGAAATTTGTTAACATCGAGTAGAGATATAAGCGTCAGGAAGTCGTTTCTGAAGGTATTTGTATGGAGTGTAGCCATGTATGGAAGTGAAACATGGACGATAAATAGTTTGGACAAGAAGAGAATAGAAGCTTTCGAAATGAGGTGCTACAGAAGAATGCTGAAGATAAGATGTATAGATCACATAACTAATGAGGAGGTATTGAATAGAATTGGGGAGAAGAGGAGATTGTGATACAACTTGACAAGAAGAAGGGGCCGGTTGGTAGGACATGTTCTGAGGCATCAAGGATCACAAATATATCATTGGAGGGCAGCGTGGAGGGTAAAAATCGTAGAGGGAGACTAAGAGATGAATACACTAAGCAGATTCAGAAGGATGTAGGTTGCAGTAAGTACTGGGAGATGAAGAAGCTTGCACAGAATAGAACTGCATGGAGAGCTGCATCAAACCAGTCTCAGGACCGAAGACCACAACAACAACAACAACAACAACAACAGCAACACAATAAAATATACCATAATACCAGACCCATGCTGACCCCGGTTTATGCGTTGCTTTAAAACTTGGCTGTTACTCTGCATTTGGTTTCCCACGATCATTGCGGCTATGCCGTGGTTCCTCTTCTTTCTACGTGTGGCAGCAGCGATGTGTATCGCTATTTGCACCGTACACCATTTTATCTCGTGTTTATAGTTCCGGCTTGGCGGTGTGCAGCCAGCCGGTCGGTTGGAGCGGATCAGAAAGCAAGTCTCTGTCGGCCGGCCCCGCTGGCGGTCTCTATGCAGTGGCGGAGCGGGTGGGGGCTTTTCTGATTGCTACGAGGTTCGTGGATCACCGACCAAGAACATGAAAGTTGAGTGGCGGTTTAATTACCGAAGCCACATCTGTTCACGTTATCCCCATCCTTGGTGGTTCGCTGTTGGCGGTATTCCTGGGAGCAACAGAGAATGTTCGAGTTGGTGAAGATTTAGCCGCCGTGTTGTGGAATTAACTATATTTGTCCGTTTGAAATTCAAGTGCACCGGAGGAATTTTCTGCTTTGTGGCCATTTGTGTTTCAGTTACCTGCCCTGGTCGCTGATGCAAATTCAGGCAGTGTCCTTTCCTCACCTGTTGTCGCTGTCCAACATGGTGTGTAGTTTTTGACAACTTAATGTATTTTTGGTTGTGGGCGGCTATGTCTGTAACGTTTCGGCTTTGGAATTCTCTTATACTGGTCGGCGGTTAGCAAGTTGCTTGTCGGTGGGATCCTGGCTGTCTCGTGGTAGTACTGCTGGGGGATCGAGTATAGTTGGGCCGACGTCTTGTCTCTCCTAAGCAAACGTTAAGATTTGAAGGGCAGACCGAGCCCCCTGGAAACTTCTGAGCGCCGTTGCCTATACTGCCATTCTTGTTGGCGTTTAGTTGTGTATTTTTAATGGCCCATAGCCGAATGTTGGAATTTGTTTGCCTGTAATTGTGTGTTTAAAATCAAAGGCCTTCAGCCGTTTTAAAAGTAAGTTGTTCTGAATTCGGCAAGTCTTACACTGTCTGAAGATAAAGCTTGGGCTTTGTGCCTGTTGAAAATTTATTGTATTGTTTTGAAGCGTCGGCCTTCAGCCACTTTAAAATGGTTCAAATGGCTCTGAGCACTATGGGACTTAACTTCTAAGGTCATCAGTCCCCTAGAACTTAGAACTTCTTAAACCTGACTAACCTAAAGACATCACACACATCCATGCCCGAGGCAGGATTCGAACCTGCGACCGTAGCGGTCGCGCGGTTCCAGACTGTAGGGCCTTTAACCGATTGGCCACCACGGCCGGCCAGCCGCTTTATGTTTTAAGGATCTTACTTATCAAGTTACCTTTTGGAAGATAAAGCTGGCTTCTGACTGTTGAAAATTTATTGAAGTGTACTGTTTTTAGAAGCATCGGCCTTCAGCCGCTTTAAGTTTTAAGGATCCTACTTATCAAGTATTACCTTTGGATGATCAAGCTGTAGGCTTTCTGCCTGTTGAAAATTTATTGTAGTTGTATTTATTTTAAGCATGGGCCCTCAGTCGCTTTAAGTTTTAAGGTTTTTACTTAATAAGTATTACATTCTTTCAAGGTAAGGCTGTTGGCCTTCTGCCTGTTGATAATTCATCGTAGTTGTATTGTTCTTAAAATGATGGGCCTTCAGCCACTTTAAAATTTTGTACTCTTTCTTATCAAGTCTTACATCACCTCGGCTTAAATACTATTCTGCCCTGGAAAATTGGTTGCAAGATTTTTTTTTTTTTTTTAACAAAGGCCTTCTGCCGTTTTGGAGTAAGGTTTCTTATTGATCATAAAGCTTGGGCCTTCTGCGTATTGAAAGGTTATTGTAGTTATGTTGTTTTAAATTTATCGGCCTTCAACCGCTTTTTAAAAAACTTAATCTACTTGTCGTTAGTCAAGCTTAGAAGTTGCGCTGTAATGTTTGGAGAGCTAAATAAAGTGTTAGGTTTGGAGTGTAACTAACAGCCGCTCGTTCTAGCTCCCTTCCACTATTCCTACTACTTGTCCTGTCCTGCGGGTTTAGCAGGGCACCTCAAGACTCCAGTTTAATCCTTAGACCGTTAATACAATGGACGTGCCGTCTCCAAGGTCGTACAGTACTTTGATGTGTCACTCATCAAGCTGTCGGACGTAGTTCCGGATTACCTCAGTCTGTGGGAAAATCTCCACCATCAGGGCCAGTTGTGGCAGACAGGATCGTTTTCGTAACAGGGACAGACGTCGCGAATTGCACTGCTACAGCGGTTAATCAGACACACTTCAGTAATCACTCGTCCATTCAGTGCCAGCAAAAACCATCCCATTAGTATCTTATTCATCTAAAAATACCTCCTGTATAAGCGTAGAGGAGCCCTCGGCATTTACGTGTACACTCAGTGAACACGAGGCAGCTTGTGTGCCCTTCCAGACTATCACGCGTCACTTCCACAGTGTACACCAGCGAGGCCATCAAGCGAGCTGTGCATGTCCTGTCCCCTGATCAGCGAGTTGCTGAACATTCGATGTCTTTCGTCCCCCTTAAAACTATATCTGTTGTCCCGTCCTAGATTATTTCCGTCTCAGGGAACAAGACAAATACGAAATACTGCATGATTGTGAAAAGTCGTATAAGGCCAGACATATCGTACGGTACAGTGCTGCTTTTATAAACAGCATCATTATTCGCACCAGGACCAACCGGAAAACTCTGCAGTTGCACGGGATTCAGTTAGCACAGGAAATCACAAGACGTACGCGAAGACAAAAATTATATGCTCAGATACATATTTCTGGAAATGTATGGTAAAGGGGACAATACATAAAGAACTGTGTGATAAAGAAGGTAATTGATATTCCTATTGCAGATAACGTTATAAACGATGATCCAAAATTCCAACCAAGTCCAACCTAGAACTCTGAAGTAGCTGCCATTATATAAATTTCCTGGTAGGGAACTGCGGGTATGCAGCTGTTATCAGTCTGGAAGAAATTAGGTGTGGCATAAGGAACTTTCAGATGAGGCCTATATATGGAAACGGTCGCAGTGTACGCACAGACCATTTCTACTTGTCAGCAGTACCCAGCATTAATCTTATGACGATGTCGAGGAGTTGCCTATAGCAAATATTTTTTGATTTACATGTGTTACGTAGGCAGACATGAGATTCGTACACCTTCCGTCCTAAAATATCTGTGAATGTTTATATTCTTGGTGTATGAACGACATGAACGCAGTCAAGGTATGCGACTGCCTCTGTTAGCGCCGTTACCGGTGGATTTTCGTATAGATGAGATGAGTCCAGGCACTTTCGACCAAGACGACCATGCACCTAATGTACAAGTCATTCTCCTAACTGGAGATTTCCAGCATCTGATTTGTCGATTGGACAGTATCTGAACAGATTATGCTGAAATTGTTATGTCTCCCGCTAACTGAGAAAAATCTGTATTTGAAATTGGACTATTACTCGCAGGACTGAAGCGTGTATCGTTCATTCTTTAGGTGTTAACGATTTTTAGATCGACATCACCCCATGCTTTGCTTTCGCTGTTTGTGTAACTTACAAAATTTCAATAACATATCTCTGTTTGGAAAAAGTTTAACCTATCTTTATGATTGGCGGGCTATGAAGTCAGTAAAGCATCAGAGATATAAAGTTTTATCTCTTAGCAAGTTATACTATGAAAAATTTTTGTTATTATTACACTGTATAGCCGATTTATAATGGAGAGGGAGAATGATTATTTCATACTTCTGGAACGTTTTTCCGATACACTTATTACGTTTTCCTTTGATTGATGAGGTAACAGGAAGACTTAGATCCTAACCTCCACCTTTAGCCGTCTGAGACATAATCTATGACCGCACGGCAGCTACGGTCGCAGGTTCGAATCCTGCCTCGGGCATAGATGTGTGTGATGTCCTTAGGTTAGTTAGGTTTAAGTAGTTCTAAGCTCTAGGGGACTGATGACCTTAGAAGTTAAGTCCCATAGTGCTCAGAGCCATTTGAACCATTTTTTTGGACATAATCTATGGCTTATTAAAGTTACAAATATTGACATCTTGTTAAATCTAATTACAGCATGTAATGTGCCCGAAGCGCCGACGTTTTGTGATTGAAAAGAACGATAACGCTTATGTGTGTGTGTTGAGTGGGTGCTGACAAGCATGATGGAATTAGTCGGACGCAGTTATTAGAGGGAGCTAGGGAGATGAGAAGCGGAGACCTGCTAATACGGCGCTCTAAAAATGAAATCTGAGGAGCGGTGTCCATTGTTGAGCTGCAGTTGTAGGATTGGAATAATTATTATTGGGTTCCTTCTTCAAGTCACATCCTGTCGTTACTTTGTATCCGACGTTTTCGTAATGCTCTTCAAAAAGGAAATCTGTACAATATGAAGCATTCTACTTTCATTTTATCATCTCTTTCTAGACATTTAAGTATTTCGAACCTATTCGGTAACATTTTACGCAATACCGTTACAAATAAACAGCTGTCACGTGATACTGCTAGTAAAAACCTAAGTTATCATAAACGTCATCCGTACTTCATGATCAACGTACAACCACAGAATAGTCATTGTTATCTTCACCTCTATAATGTAATTTTTCTGAACATTTAGCAATGGCTGCGGAGCAAATCACACTCTGTAGGGGATGGTTGAATCGAGTTAATGGCTTACGACAGATGACGACTAAGTAGGCTGATAACAGAAAAGAAGGAAACGTAAGTTTTTATATTTCGCGGAACATTATCGCCAAAATGGTCTCCATCCTCGATATTCCTAGGATTGTACGTGTGTCACGCCCCGTACAGAGGAGAGAGTGACGATAGTCATACAATGCACTAATGAGTGTTTTAACTGTGGACACCCATCGATTCGTTCTGGTACCATAAAAAAGAAGCCGCCGCCAAACTGGCCGGCTCGTCTACGGTATGGTGTGAATTTGTCACTGTATCGGTATCTCGAGAGCAGACAAAGTGTATTGAATGTTCGATAAAGTGGCGACAGTCTGCTATTCATAGGTCAATTCTACGCTCTACGGCCAATGCCAAGAATCATTCGATTTCATGTTGCAGTTGCTCCTGTGTAAGTGTTGGTTCCCTTCAAAGAGTTTTTGACAAAATCCATGGCGGCGTGATACGACAGCTATTTAGAAAGTTGCGTACGATCGGTCACAAAATGGAAACCACAGCGAAAATGAAGGAACTCTCATTTTCAACAGTCAGCTACAACATCCAGCTACTTCTCTACACAGGCGGCGACCCGACTGAGTTGTGTGTTGTGGTACTGTACCAAATTCATCTACATCTACATAGTCCGCAATCCACCATACGGTGCGTGGCGGAGGGTACCTCGGACCACAACTAGCATCTTCTCTCCCTGTTCCACTCCCAAACAGAACGAGAAATTATCCAAGACCCTCGCCATAGAAGGCAGCCGACTGTGCTTTCTGGCAATTCTCTGCACTGGTCTGTAACTTGATGTATGTGCCGAAATAATCTGTTCAAAACCAGAGGTTCGTATGAGCAAAGATGAAAATCAGAGGAAACCAATCCGGGCTGTATGGTCGGTAATCAAGTACTTCCTACCGAAAACGGTGCAGGAGGATCCTCACTGCCCCTGCAGTGCGCGGCCGAGAATTAATATGTAAAAGGAATTTTATGACAGATATGTTTTGTGGCCTGTATGAAATTAGGCAAATATCTCACCAGGCGCTCATAATTGGCGGGGGACACCACTTTCTAGTCGTCTTTATCTAGTCACCGTGCGCTCAGAAGTGAAGAGAGTGTTATGACGCGATCGAAGGGTGCACTAGAAACGTTGTCCGACACATGTACTCAAACCTTCATCTAATTTTGACTGTGGTTTCTATTTCGCGACAAATTTGATCTTATTTTCCGTATAGCCCTCGGATAAAGAAGTAGAACTGCCAGTCAGAAGCCATCTGTGGGCTATAAAAGCCCATTACAGCAGTTTAATATTACGTATATGTAGGTGAGTTACTCAGCCACCCAGTATTGGTAGCGGGTAAGGAAATATTGTTCGTGTAGATGAGTGCTTTCCAGCAGGCCAGAGTCCAGGGTGCAGCATGTCTGCTCCAAGCGAACTGGCCAATGCCAATCAGCTCAGGTACGATGGCCGTCAGCCTGTTGCCATAAGTAGGTAAATCGAAGAGCAGGAAATTTGACGGCGCTTGCTGGCATGGCATGTGTGCAGTAGATGCACAAGAAATGACAGACTTTAAGACAGACTGGAACACAACTGCTTACAACTATTAGAAATTCGATAATAAATAATTGTTACATAATGAATCAAATATAAATACACCTGCCATCTCAAAAAGTGGCTATGCATTCATTGAAACAATAATATTTTCAGCGTCTCAAAACTATAAAAGTTAATATTTTACATTGACTAGATACCATCACAGTTTGCAATTTTTAGATACTTAATATAATTTAAACAAAGATCTCTCTGATGGCAGCATTGCACTATTGTTATCATTCCTGACAACTAACACCTGTAACTAATACATTCATTGATTTTTTATGTATTTCTATTATTTTCATTATGAAAATGTTTGTCAAAACATCATATCCTCTACAATAACACAGTAACTGAATGCATTACGGATATTTCATATCTTGTCGTACTTTTTTAGTTATTTAAGGGATGTATTAGTATTTCTGTCATTAACTTTATTTCAATGTGATTAAAACAGATACTAGAAACGATGGGAATTTAAAAGTGGTTAATGGCATGTGTAAGCTGACACAACTATTGCAGGGTGCCAGAAAACGCTTCGCTTCTGATAAACAAAGGTAGGTAATTTTTTAAACAGTATTTTACAGCCTTTCCTTATCATTTTACATTAATGTGCACGTGCAAGAATTCTGCTTTATTTATTTATGAACAGATTATTATTCGTATTTGTTGCAAATGGTCTGAATGTGACAGACTGTTTATAACATTTATTATTAAATATTGTTATAATTTGTAGTTTACCGTGGCAAGTGGTAAATTTGAATCAAATCCTGTCTGTAGAACATAAGAACGATGTACATTTGGGGGGATGGCCTTCATCCAATGAGAATAAGAGATTGTTGGATCACTACAAGTGACGACAATCACTTCTTGAGCGGTGTACTCGGCGGAGCGATTCAAGTCACGTTTACGTTAGATGAGGAAGAAGGCATACCCTATGGAGGTAACGTATGAGATTTGCTTGTGTGGGTTAGAGTGTGGGTGGCGAATGGCCGCTGGAATACTTTGACACCTGAAGGGAAATCAACTTTTGAGAGATCGAAACGGGCTCCTGTGCAGAGCTTTAACTTTATCGCTTACATTACGGAACTGAGAATAGTTGTCTCTCGTGTATCAATATGTAGATCCCCGTGGTGAAATGTGAATTGGTTTGAGCTGGCGAATATTTTGTGCGTAGTGTACACCAGATGCACTTAGTTTTTCGCTCATCTTTGATGACTGCTTAACTTGAGGATTCTGCTACTGCTCTTGCTAAGCGATAACGCAACTTTAGTGCCCCTTAATAGGATACTCTCTGTTCACATTATAACTGGTAATCGCAGAACTTCTTCGGTTTATTTGAGTTTGTTTGCTTGAATAAATATTATTCAACATAATTCTCTAGTGTCATGCGTATCAATTTCAGACGTTAAAATAGAACCCAATTTCATTTAACATTTATTTAATATTTCCTGTTATTTTATTAATTCGTAATTCTAGGCAGTGCATAGACTATCTGACAGCAGGATGAAAGTTACTTGTTATCGTCTACAGCGACTCGTCTACCGCGAGTTAACTGCTGGGCACGAAACCAGACGTACGGAGTTCGACCCTACGATTTCACCGAGCCACGCTCTTTAAACAATGCTGTACGTAGGTCAGTTATCCAAGTTTCAAGCTACTGCACGTAAAGTCGCAGTTGGTTTGCGTCCAGGATTCTGGTAGAGAAGCTACTCAGCATATTCTCCATGTGAAGTCGCAGCAGAAATGAGTCAGTTGCTCTCCTGACTGAGGTGGTGGTGGTGTTGGTCAAAACCTTGACGTTTTACTCGGATTTTACACAATAAGAGATCCGAGAATGATTCGTACAAGAGAGCATGTGTCCTGGAGGCTAATTGGTCCTTGTAGACATTACGTGTAATGCATCTAAAGTTTCGCATTAGAGCTGATACTTCAGTCTTTTGTAGACTCTTTTTGTGACATCTTCAACGTTAGTGCACTGTGAAGAAATTTTCTTTGTAAATAACTAAAAACGTGTCCAAACTGCCTGTGTTACATTTTCGCACAACTTTACTGTGAAATACTTCTTCGATCCCCAGCTTCCACACGTCCTTTGATGTGCAGCTTGTGATTATACCTATTGCATCAAATATGAAATTATCGACTGAGATGGTGCAGTACTTAAAAAAGTGCGCTGATATTCAGGAGTAGCAGGTATCAAATCTACTTCCAGCTACCCTGATACAAGTTTTCCGTTTCGGTTCAAAAGTTCAACAAGGATTCCAGCTCAAACTGATAATCATTGTCATCTTATTTAAAGTATGATCTGAGTGAAATCTGGCAAACGCACAGCAACTGTGGTTAAAAGACTGTAGGTTTCTTTTTTCTTGCGTAAATACGATTCGCGTACCGTAATAAAATACGCAAGTTCCAACCTGTTTTTAGTAAAATGTCTCGAAAACAGAAAATGTTACACTTTCGCTACAAGAAAAGAGTACATGGAAACCGACAGAGAAAAGTTGGAAGCAACTCGTGAATCCGTATGAAGCTTAATGCGAGAGGCCTGCAAGAATATTCACCGCCGATCCTCGCGACAGTTCCACCAGAAAATCACTGTACGCACTGGATGTATGTAAAGTCAATAATCGAATTCAAAACATTTATTCAGTCTCGTGAATCCACCTAATGTTAAAGCGGAAGAAAGCTGAGACGAAGAAGAAATTTTACATTGCATGTTTAAAAATCCATTTACGCATGACGATGCGGCGACTGCTATGTTCGTCTGCCGCTCTGATTCACAAGAGAGACTTATCGATCTTAGGACCTCCTATACTGCAAAACACGGCTGCTTAGAGAGAACTAGGTACCAGGCTCCGACTAAACGTCAGTCAGATTTTGTACTATTCCGTAGAATTAGTGTGTTGCCTAGCTCAGATTTGTCTCTCCTCTACATAAAATAGCCGCACGTAACTGGAACTGAGCACAGATCACTCCTGTTACCCGCTGTTTCTTACCACTTGATACACCATGAAAAGGAGAGGAGGGCTACTGAACGGTGCGGTAACTAGCATCATAGGAAAGCTAGACTGGAGCAAAAATGATTAGCTAACAAGTTACGACGGGATACAGAAGATTTACTTAACTTCTATCTGCGTATGTGAATGAACACTCACAACAAATAATACACTAAACGATTTATAACTGCAGCTCTTAATGTCAACAAGGTTGAAGGTCTCTGTACCAAACACGAACAATGGAGTTGGAGCCGCGACTTGGCGGCGTCTGAGTCCCATAGCGAGGAGGCCCCAAGTTGCGAGTGGGGTGAGTGGGTGCGGCCAGCCTTCCGACATCGCGGGGGTACAGGGCGTTTCAAAGTCCACAGCCGCTGGAGTCATGGTCCAGTGGAAGTGTACCATGGGGTCTGCCAGATCCCATGCGACCACTATCGGAGTCTGACGAAAACTTGCAATTCTGTTGCCAACTGTGACACTCTTGGGCTGGTATTAATAGGTCATACCACAGCAAGAAGTGTAAACGACAGTATTCATAGAATTACTTACCCGTATCTGTGATTTCGGTCTGTGTCCCCATTCTGTTGCAGGATCCTAGAGGACACGCTCAGCTTAAACACAATAACTTTATTGGAGGGTACCACGCTTCCCTCAAAGAATCAGAACTGATACAGGAATAACTACAGATTCAGAACGTGTGAAGTACACCT
This sequence comes from Schistocerca americana, assembly GCF_021461395.2. NCBI lineage: Eukaryota > Metazoa > Arthropoda > Insecta > Orthoptera > Acrididae > Schistocerca > Schistocerca americana. The sequence goes on along the minus strand of NC_060121.1, from coordinate 713,018,560 downwards.
CACTAAGAGGCCAGTGAAGAGATATATTCCGTCCTCCTAGCTTTCCGGAAAGCGTTCAACACTTACCACATCGCTCAGTCCCAACCAGTGTTTTGTAACTAAACACAAGCCAAAATAAGCAGACAGGCATTTTAAAAAGAAACTTCAAAATAACACTAAAAACCCAATAACACCAAAATATATTTAATTCTGAAACATTAATTAAGGTGCAAAACGTTACACAGTTACCCTTATCCTAATTAGAAAGAGCCATCAAATTTAATGAGGTCAACTAATAATACCACAAGAATTTATTTTATTGATACTGTATTTCAACTTTTCTTGTAGTATAAGAAAAACAGTTAAATAACACAATCACTTCCAGAGAAAAGACTTGATGTAGGAACGAAATGACCGTGAATTATACTCTAAGACAAAGGAAAGACGCCGCAACACGAACTAATTATTAGAAAAGAACGAAAATTGGTAGTCGTGATATTAATGTGCTGATAAACAAATAACTACGGTTTTAGAAAAGTTGGATACTTTATTCAAATCCTGTACGTCCATAACGTGTTTGTCCACCTCTGCCCTTTGTGCAGCACTTACTCAGCTTTGTATTTAGTGATGGAATTATTGGATCTCTCCTGAGAGATATCGAGCCAAATTTTGTCCAATTGGCTCGTGAGATCGTCAAAACCCCGAGCTGACTGGCGGGCCTTGCGCAAAACACACAAAACGTTCTCAACTGGGAAGAGATCCGGCGAACTTGCTGGTCAAGGTGAACTTTGGTACGCACGATGACAAACGGTATAAATTCTCGTCGTGTGTGGGCAGGCATTATCTTGCTGAAATATCAGCCCGGAATGACAAGTCATTAAGGACAAGAAATCGGAGCGTAAAATATTGTCAACATACCGCTCTGTTGTAAGTGAGCAGGGCTGACAGGTCGATACCTCAGGTCCGACTTACGAGTATCTCTGTGGTAGTATGATGTGACGCTCTCTTTTGTTTGCGTACGCAGAGGTGGCAGGATGAGCTGGGACAGAGAGATTTTTCTGGTGGTTGCGGTTGAAAGAGGCTGCTAGCTGGCAGCTTTGGCTACGCTTCGGTTCGCTCGGTACGCAAGTACAGTTTGGAGGTCGCTGAGCGGGAAGGAGAAACAGCGCAAAAACGCTACGAAGTGCGTCCTTGCACGTTGAGTTTGGTATTATTTATCCTTAACGATTATAAAGGTTAGTATTGTGAGGTTTTTTTTTTTTTTTTTTTTTTTTTTTTTTTTTTTTTTTTTTTTTTTTTGCCTACACCGGAGAACGTGAATGGATTTGATTTCCAAAATGTGCCAGGGACAGAAGGAATAATTAAGTACAAAGTGGAAGTTTCAAACTGGTTTGAGGCCTTAAGTAATATTGCAGAACGCCTTGAAATGAGCAATGATGAATGCTGGAACAACGTAAAATAAATCATCCTCACAGCTGCAAATAATAACCTGCAGAGAGCTAAAAAAGGCAGGAAGAAATGGTTTGATGCAGAGTGTGAAGAAGCTGAAGACAAGGTTATAAAGCTACAGAAAAAATGGTTGCAGACAAATAAGAATCCTGAAATAGAACTTGCTTATCGTGAGGCTCAAACGCAGGCAAACGAAATTAACCGGAAGAAAAGGAAACAATTCCTAAAACAACAGATTGAATATATTCATGAATATCATCAAAATAACAACATCCAGAAAATGTATTGCACAATCAACACAATTAGAAAAGGTTTTAATTACAAAATCAAGGTGATGAAGGATTGAAATGGGAATATGGTGATTGAACCGAGAAAGCTTTTAGCGACAAGCGAGAAGTATTTTGAGAACCTACTGAATTTTTCAGATCCAGAAGCACCAATTACTAGCTCCAGCAACAGTCAACACTGTGAGGAAATTCCAGAACCCATATACGAGGAGGTGGTAGAGTGTGTCAAACGCCTAAAAAATGGTAAAGCAACCGGCAGTGACAGCATCCCTGCTGAGATACTAAAATATTGAGGAGAAGCATTGCACAAACGTTTATTCCATCTTACACAGATAATCTCGAAAACAGAACGTTCCAACAGAGTGGAGGGTATCATTAATAACCCCTATACATTAAAAAGGAGAGAGGGAAGATCTCAGAAACTATAGAGGAATTTCATTAGTCAATACAGGTTATAAGAACTTACCTTGTGTATTGCTACGCCGCTTTATACCATATGCAGAAAATATAATTCGGGATACACCACTGACAACATATTCGTAATCAAATCAATAAATGAAAAAGTTGTGGAATATAAACAAAAAATACAGTATCTGTTAATAGATTTCATGAAAGCATATGATTCCATAAATAGACAAAGCTTGTGGCATGTAATGACTGAATTTGGTTTCCCAATTAAATCGATCAATCTCTGCAAAGTATGCATGGATATATACACTAGCAGGGTTTTACTATATGGATTAAAGTCTGACCACTTTAAAAACAAATCTGGGTTAAGACAAGGAGAAGTTTTGTCCCCCCTTCTCTACAAGATAGCTTTAGAAAGAGGTGTGAGTAAACTCAAACTGGTACCTGCTGGAATCCTCCAAGAAAGCAAATTTAAAGTGCTAGCATATGCTGATGACATAGTGCTCATTGGAAACAGTGAAACAGAGATCAGGCAATTATTTGTGGACCTTTCAACAGAAGCATCAACACTTGACCTGAAAGTATATGACGAGAAAACGAAATATATGATAGTTCAAATATGTAGAGATCAATGGAATAACCAGTCACATTCAATATTTGGTGACCACAAATTCGAACGTGTTGAACAGTTCAGATTTTTGGGATCAGTGATAGATGAACAAAATCAGAGACGGGTAGAAATAAAAGCGAGACTGCGAAATGCTAACCGAGCCTATTATGCAATACAAAATCTCTTAGGGTCCAAACTGCTGACTAGGAAAACTAAAATAAAGTAGTATAACACAATCATCAGACCATTTCTAATCTATGTGGAGAAACACGGAGCCTAATGAAAACATAATAGCACCATTTACAAGTGTTTGAGAGCAAAGTTTATGGAAAAATCCTTGGTGCATATTATGACAATTAATCACAATGCTGGAAGAGAAGACACAACATAGAAATCCAGGAGCTATCCCGAAAACCAACGATAACACACACACACAATAAATGCTGGAAGGCTGCAATGGGCTAGGCATCTGATGGGAATGAAAGAAGACCAAATTGTGTTAGGAATATTCAAGGAGGAGCCATACGACAAAAGACCAAGGGGGAGATCCAGGAGTACTTGGCGCAATGAAATAGACTGCATTTGCGAAATGTTGGGGATAAATAACTGGCAAGAAGCAGCACATGACAGGAGGATCTGGGGGAATCACGTGAGATCGGCACTGGAGCTTCGAGTCCCTTAGAAGCCTAATACTACTACTACTACTACTACTACTATTACTACCACTACTTTTTGCATTGGTCATCAGTCTTCTGACTGGTTTCACGCGACCTGCAACGAATTTCTCTCCCATCCTATGTCCTCAATTATTTGCTTTATGTATTCCAATCTTTGTCTTCCTCTACAGTTTTTGCCCTCTACAGCTCCCTCTAGTAACATGGAAGTCATTCCACACGTGCTAACAGACGTCCTATTATCCTGTCCCTTCCCCTTATCAGTGTTTCCCACATATTCCTTTCCTCTCCGATTCTACACAGAACCTCCTCAATCCTTCCATTATCAGTCCACCTAATTTTCAACATTCGTCTCTAGCACTACATCTGAAATGCATTTATTCTCTGTTCCGGTTCTCCCACAGTCCCTGTAGATTAGCAGAAATGTATTCCTCAAATTAAGGCCCATATTTGATATTAGTAGACTTCTCTTGGCCAGGAATGCCCTTTCCGCCATTGCTAGTCTGCTTTAGATGTCCTCCTTGCTCCGTCCGTCATTCGTTATTGTACTGCCTACGTAGCGGAATGCTTTAACTTCATCTACTACGTGACCATCAATCCTGATGTTAAGTTTCTCATTACCGTCGTCTTTCTTCTATTTACTCTAAATCTATACTCTGTACTTATTACATTGTTCATTCCATTCAGTACAGCATGTGATTCTTCTTCATTTTCACTCAGGATAGCAATGTCTTCAGCGAATCGTATCATTGATATCCTTTCCCCTTAAATATTAATTCCAATCAAAGGTTCCTTTTATTTCCGTCATTGCTTCCTTAATGTACAGATTGAACAGTACGAACGAAAGTTTCCACCCTTGTCTTACACACTTCTTAATTCGAGCACTTCGTTCTTGGTCATCCACTATTATTATTCCCTCTTGGTTGTTGTACATATTGTATCTGACCCGTCTCTGCCTATAGATAGAGACGGGTCAGACACAATATGTACAACAACCAAGTCTTGGTCATCCACTATTATTATTCCCTCTTGGTTGTTGTACATATTGTATCTGACCCGTTTCTATCTATAGGCAGAGACGGGTCAGATACAATATGTACAACAACCAAGAGGGAATAATAATAGTAGATGACCAAGACTCAGGATACAGGAGGAAAGTCAAAACAACCTTCGATGACATTAAAAGCAAGGGTGATAACATTAAGAATGCAACAGGAATTTCACTGTTAAATGCAGGGGAGAGAGCGGATAAGTGGAGAAAATACAATCAAACCCTCTACGAGAGGGGAGATTGGCCTGATGTGATAGAAGAAGAAACGGGAGTCGATTTAGAAGAGATAGGGGATCCAGTACTGGACTCAGAGATTAACAGAGCTTTGGAGGACTTAAGATCAAATAAAGCAGGTAGGGACAGATAACATTCCTGAGAATTTCAAAAACCATTGTGGTAAGTGGCAACAAAAAGACTATTCACGTTGGTGTGTAGAATGCATGACTCTGGTGACATACCATCTGACTTTCGGAAAAGCATCATCCACACATTTACTTTCGGCAAAGCATCATCCACACATTTACTTTCGGAAAAGCATCATCCACACCTTTCCGAAGACGGCTTGAGCTGTTCAATCTGTACATTAAGGAAGCAATGACGGAAATAAATGGAAGCTTCAGGATTGGAATTAATATTCAAGGGGAAAGGATATCAATGATACGGACGAAAGTTTCCATCCTTGTCTTACACACTTCTTAATTCCAGCACTTCCTGAGTCTGTCCTTCCGACAATCATTTCCTTTTCGATATCTTCACATTATTCCTGCAGCCATTTCGTCTTAGCTTCACTGCACTTCCTATTTATTTCATTCCTCAGCGACTTGTATTTCTCTATTCCTGGGTATCCAGGAACATTTTTGCACTCCCTCCTTGCATCGATCAATTGAAGTATTTCTTCTGTTAGCCATGGTTTCTTCGAAAGTACTGTCATGGAATTTCTAATTGCTGTATCTATAGCCTTGAGAGCTGCCACCGTATCTCGTAATTCCTTAGTGCTTCCGCATCTCACTTCTGTGCGTATTCATTCTTCGTGACTAATGTCTTAAACTTCAGCGTATTCTTCATTACTACTATGTTGTGATCTGAGTCTGTGTCTCCTCCTGGGTACACCTTAGAACCCAATATCTGGTTTCGGGATCTGTGTCTGACCACGATGTAAATTAATTTAAATCTTTCCGTATCACCTGGCCTTTTCCAAGTATACCTCCTCCTATTGTGATTCTTGAACAGAGTATACGCTATTACTAACTGAAACTTGTCACGGAACTCAGTCTTTCTCCTCTCCAATTCCTTCTCCCAAGCCAATATTCTCCTGTAACCTTTTTTTCTACTCCTCCTCTAAATTGCATTCCAGTCTCCCTTTACGTAATTATTACCCTTTCAATATCCACGTACACTTTCTCTATGTTTTCATCTTCAACTTGCGACGTCGGTATCTATACGTCAACTATCGTAGTCGGTGTTGCTTTGCTGTCGATTCAGATAACAATCTCATCGCTGAACTGTTCAAAGTAACACACTCTCTGCCCTTCCTTCCTATTTACAACGAATCCTACTCCCGTTATACCATTTTCTGCTGCTGTTTATATGACTCTATACTTATCTGACCACAAATCTTTCCACTTCACTTCACTGACCCTTACTATGTCTAGTTCGAGCCCTTTGCGTTTCCCTTTTCATATTTTCTAGTTTCCCTACCTCGTTGAAGCCACTGACATTCCAACCCTCGACTCGTAGAACGCTATCCTTCCGTTGGTTATTCAACCTTTTTCTCATGGTAATCTCCCCCTTGGCAGTCCGCTCCCGGAGATCCAAATGGGGGGACTATTCCGGAATCCGTGAGTGCAGGCTCTCTCGGCGAATTTCATGTATTTACGGGTTGTCAGCCGAGTAGCGTCGTCGCTTCGTAGCCGTAGCTACGAGACGACGGCGCTACTCGGCTGACATCCCGTGAAGACTGCATATATTCCGGAAACTTTTGCCAATGGAGAGATCATCATGACACTTCTTCAGTTACAGGCCTCATGTCCTGTGGATACACGTTACGTGGTTTCCATTGCCTTCTGCATCCTCATGCCGTTGATCATTGTTGATTCTTCTGCCTTTAGAGGCAGATTCCCACCCCAAGGACAAGGAGGAGGAGGAGGAAATTAGTGTTTAACGTCCCGTCGACAACGAAGTCATTAGAGACGGAGCGCAAGCTCGGGTGAGGGAAGGATGGGGAAGGAAATCGGCCGTGCCCTTTCAAAGGAACCATCCCGGCATTTTCCTGAAGCGATTTGGGGAAATCACGGAAAACCTAAATCAGTATGGCCGGAGATGGGATTGAACCGTCGTCCTCCCGAATGCGAGTCCAGTGTGCTAACCACTGCACCACCTCGCTCGGTCCCCAAGAACAAGACGGTGCCCGAACCTCTGTCTACTCCTTCGCCTTCTTTGAGAAGGCCATTGGTAGAATGAGGGTGACTGGTTATGCCGGAAGTCTTCAGCCGTCAATGCTGGTTATTAATCGAAGTTTAAGCAGCGACGTTATTCGAAACTGGGACCGAAGACGTTTTGATTATGAATCAAAGGCGATACCTCTACACCACTAAAGAATCTTAAACCGGGCCATTAGGACACTGGTATAAAACGTAAACGCGTCTCGAAAGAGCACCGAAATCTATTACCCATCTTGGAAGTTTTAGTGGTTCTATGTTTTTTCTAAGCAAATAGTGATTCCCTTGTTAAAGTATGTTTAATTCATAATAATTACCTAGGGCTCAATTTGTAATAACGATAATTTTGTGGGCCAATAAATTTAAATGTCTCTTACACAAACAATGCTCATCCCTTCCCCCTTCCATGGTCCCGCCATTCTTATTGAGGTAAATCGAGTACACGCAGTGCTGCGGTAGTGACAAGTACTAATAAAGACGCAGCCGATGACAACCAAAGCGTCCAGCAATGAAATGAAATCGCACCCCAGACCTTGGGCATCTGGCGGGCGACAGTCAGGTTGTCTGGGGCATGTCCAAACACGTCTTTGCTGGTCTTCGGGGTTCAGTTCGAAGTGGGGCTCATCACTGCCGACAGTTCTACTCCAGACGTTCCCTGAGCAGAGGTGGGATACCAACGCGACAACTGCCCGCCATACAGTCTAACAAAAGGTGGTTGATGGTATGGGGCGCCATTTCATTTCATAGCCGGATGTCTATGGTTGTCATCCCGAGCACCCTTACAGCACAGCGGTACGTCGTCGATATTCTACGCCCTTTTTCATTCCTCTTACATTTCAGGAATATAATGTCCGCCCGCACACAGTCGTCGTGCTTGCCGAACACGACTTTGACCAGCAAGGTCACCGAATATATTCCAGGTGAGACTGTTTGTAACATTATGGGCACAGTCCTTCAACCAGCTCGGGATTTTGACGATGTAACGCACCAGTTGGACAGAATTTGGCACGATATCTCTCAGGAGGACATCGAAAAACTCTGTCAGTCAGTGCCAAGCCGAACAACTCCTTGCATAAAGGCCTGAACTGGATCGTCGTGTCATTGATTTGCGAAGGTCTATTTCTTGAATAAATTATTCATGTTTTCTGAAACTGTAATTATTTGTTTGTATTTATACGTACATCACATCTGTCAATTTACGTACTAGTCGGATGTAATTCCTTCGTGGTACGTCTTTTTTTCTTTTTTTTCTTTTTATTACCTTAGAGTGTACGATTTTGTCCTTTCTGGAAGCATTTAGAGATTTATACATCTTCCCTAATTTCTCAGCAATTTTGCCTCTACGCTATTTCTTAATTTTCGCCAAACAAGCCTGGGGCTTGGGAAGATTCTTTCAATTCTTGCAGTGTTGCCTGGCTAATAATGAGACTTCTCACTAAAGTAATAAATCCTATTGGGAAATTTTCTTATTTTTCTGTATTTCATCTTAATTATTTCCCATAGTTTCCTTGCAATTTTTAAGTTAGAATTATACAAGATAGTATTTGTACATTTCTTTGACATGTGATCTATACATGTTAACTAATATGAATAAAACATTCATGAAAAGCACATAACTAAATTAAAATCATCTTTATAATATGGATCCAATGCTGGAGCAAAGCATGAATTTTCAGAACCACATGGTCATTACCTGGTACGGAAAAACAGACACAAATGAAAAACACATAATTATTTGAAAATCACCTGTATAATATGAGTCCAGTGCTGCAGCAAAGCACGAATTTTCAGAACCACTTGGTCATTACGACCATGCGCTGAAACAAAGGGCTGTGAGAACTGTGCAATGCTCTGGCTGCCCACATGAGAAAATCTTGTTTGCCAATACTTGTCTTTCTCATTTATCAGTTTCTTTCACTAACACAGTAATTGAAAAAATGGGTTAGTGTTTTAAATGATTTAATCGTTACATTTTAAGTTGAAGCATTTAATTTTCAAAACAAGAAACTTCATAAAATCCAATAAAACCTCCAAAAACCCAATTTAACTCAGTGGTTTGGTCTTTAAATAAATGCCCTTTTTTTCTCAAACAAGGTACTATCTCATTGAAGATTGTTTTCGCAAATATGTGACTGGATCGAGGAATATTTGAGATCAGCACCCGATACATTATATTGAACTTCGAATGTGCTCTCATAAATGAAAGTAACATAGAATTTGCCTCACTTAAGTGCAACAAGACATTTAACGTTCTCAATGCACTCATCAACTATTTATCACCTAAGTCAATTGTATACAGGGCAGTATCGCCGTTTGACGATTATAAATAATTACTGAAAGAGATGGACAAACTTTGTTCTTTGGTTTAAAGAATATTGACTGTTTCAATCGTCTCTAATTGTAAGATAATGCCAATAAAAAAGGAAATAAATCTGTTAGTATTTCATCAGAAGATTACACGTGAACATATTTAGCACGTAAACTCTGGGAAAAGGCAATGCATTTGTTAAAGATATCCTTTACCAGATGCTAGTGGGGCAAATTATACTTTTCCAGTATTCTGATTCGTTATCAGGACAGCATTACGTCAGACATCGAAACAATTCAGAAGCGCGCTGGTAGGACTGCATAGTTCTCGAAAAACCATCTGAATGAATTTAGAGAATTTGTATACAAAGAAAATTGCATGACAAATATACTGCCACCTTCGTATATATCTTTTGCTCACGAGCGAAAATATAGTAACAGAGATTAGGGCACATGCAGATCCATATAAATAAAGTTTTTTTCCTATCTTAAAACGTCGATGAGATAAGAGAAATAATCAATGATTTTGGTAAAAAAATTCCCTCCACCAAACGCAGTGCAGAGGCTACCAAAGTACGGGGTCAGTACATGTGGATCTAGATGTGAATAGACAGATTGAGGAGAATACCAAAGCGATTCCTTTCCAAAAGACGTGGTTGATTTTCTTTTCTATTCTAACCAATAGGAGATCGTCCTCTATTTCTAATGACGTCGTCGACGAGGTTGTGGTGCTATATCCTAACTTTCTTCTTTTAATATATTACGCATTAACACTGTTTATCCAACCTTCTATGTTTCTTTGTTAACTTACAACGCACTTCAGTCTCATATACACTGCCCTAGAAGGCACCGCCGCCGACGCACGTGGCTATATGTCAGTGCCACAGTGCGACACCGCTTGATTACTGATCCGGACTCCACACAGCAAATGCGGTTGCCCGCGGTTAGCCGCGGATAATTGCACACTGATCCACGGGGCTGATCGGATTTACGCGCAGTCCACACCTCATTACTCCTCTGTCCGCTTAGCTCGGCTGATTGGCAATCCTATCATTTGGAAGAGGGAAAAATTTCTCTCGGATGGTGTCGGTGGAAAACGTCTTATTTTCACATACACTGTTCGAAGATTTAGTGTTTTCTGCTCACAACAGCGCATTATAATAGACGACTGCGCGTTATGACTCTGCAGGAACTCCGCTAGACATATCTGGCGGTAACAAGATGGTATAGACTGGTCATAACAGTTATACACTTTACCTGGACATTGCAGTTGGATGTGTAAACTTCTGGCATACATAACGAGTGGTTTCTCATCTTACTATATGCTTCCTGTGGCTGTTTCCCCTTCGGAGAACATATTTCACATTCGTCGTTTTGTTGATGAGACGATTCTTGATACGAATGAGAACCGCTACGCTGCTGGTAATGAATAATTACGCATTTATCATGGATGTCTAAATGTTCTTTATTATTTGCAATGTGCAGTCTGTATCACATGTTATAAGAAGAGTTACTCGAAATACAGAGCTGAAAAAGGGTAAGGCACATTCTTGCGTTATGTACATCTTTCTCGTGCATCATCAAAAGACTGACTCCTGATTAAACTACACACGCTAAGAGTCATCTGTTGCACCCCTCTGGTGCTTCGGCAGATATTTGCAAACTGAGATTCTTCAGTGTGTCTCTGGAGTCAACTCAGACATATACTGTTGATTAGACCCTTCATGCGACACTCAACGTCGCCGGAACACGTTGGTTTGTTTCCCGTTACAAAAATAATAATAATAATAATTATGATAATGTTATTGTTGTTGTGGTCTTCAGTCCTGAGACTGGTTTGATGCAGCTCTCCATGCTAATCTATCCTGTGCAAGCTCCTTCATCTTCCAGTACCTACTGCAACCTACTGCATTCTGAATCTGTTTAGTGTATTCATCTCTTGGTCTCCTTCTACGATTTTTACCCTCCACGCTGCCCTCCAATGCTAAATTTGTGATCACTTGATGCCTCAGGACATGTCCTACCAACCGATCCCTTCTTCTACTCAAGTTGTGCCACAAACTTCTCTTCTCCCCAATCCTATTCAATACCTCCTCATTAGTTACGTGATGTACCCACCTAATCTTCAACATTCTTCTGTAGCACGACATTTCGAAAGCTTCTATTCTCTTCTTGTCCAAACTATTCATTGTCCATGTTTCACTTCCATACATGGCTACACTCCATACAAATACTTTGAGAAACGACTTCCTGACACTTTATACTCGATGTTAACAAGTTTCTCTTCTTCGGAAACGCTCTCCTTGGCATTGCCAGTCTATATTTTATATCCTCTCTACTTCAACCATTATCAGTTATTTTGCTCCCCAAATAGCAAAATTCCCTTACTACTTTAAGTGTCTCATTTCCTAATCTAATTCCCTCAGCATCACCCGACTTAATTCGACCACATTCCATTATCCTCGTTTTGCTTTTGTTGATGTTCATCTTATATCACCCTTTCAAGACACTGTCCGTTCCGTTCAACTGCGCTCCCAAGTCCATTGCTGTCTCTGACAGAATTACAATGTCATCAGCGAACCTCAAAGTTTTTATTTCCTCTCCATGGATTTTTATACCTACTCCGAATTTTCCTTTGTATCCTTTACTGATTCGTCAATATACAGATTGAATAACATCGGGGAGAGGCTACAACCCCGTCTCAAACCCTTCCCAAGCACTGCTTCCCTTGCGTGCCCCTCGACTCTTCTAACTGCCATCTGGTTTCTGTACAAATTGAAAATAGCCCTTCGCTCCCTGTATTTTACCCCTGCCACCTTTAGAACTTGAAAGAGAGTATTCCAATCAACATTGTCAAAAGCTTTCTCTAAGTCTACAAATGCTAGAAACGTTGTTTTGTCTTTCCTTAATCTATTTCCTAAGATAAGTCGTAGGGTCGGTATTGCCTCACGTGTTCCAATATTTCCACGAAATCCAAACTGATCTTCCTCGAGGTCGGCTTCTACCAGTTTTTCCATTCGTCTGTAAAGAATTCGCGTCAGTATTTTGCAGCTGTGACTTATTAAACTGATAGTTCAATAACTTTCACATCTGTCAACACCTGCTGTCTTTGGGATTGGAATTGTTGTATTCTTCTTGAAGTCTGAGGGTATTTCGCCTGTCTCATACATCTTGCTCACCAGATGGTAGTGTTTTATTAGGACTGGCTCTCCCAAGGCCGTCAGTAGTTCTACTGGAATTTTGTCTACTCCCGGGGCCTTGTTTCGACTCAGGTCTTATGATAATAAAAATAATAATGTTTTTAAATGTCAACGTACAAGTGCCTGTTAGAGAGAGAGATCCCAGACTAGTCTAGTGAAATATTAGTGTTATCGATATCAGTTGACAGGGACCGTATAACACGATTAAAAGCCAGTACTGTAACACCGTTAGAATCGCTTTGACTGCTACCGCCATGCAGCAGCTCTGCTCAGTCGTTGCTGGATTATTGGTTATTCTTCGTGTAGTACCGTCTGTTATTACATACAGATAAAAGGAATACCACACTAGAGTCATTTCGGAGATCTCTGTCTAATGCGCCGATGAAATTGTTCCTTTTTTCATTGACGCTTTCCATCGACAACTTAGACTTGATCAACAGTAATTGCTTCGGCTGACCCCAACTACACGCTACAAAAATGAAACTGCAAACCACCGCTGAAACACCAGCTAAAATGGGACATATGATTCTTAGGAGGAGCACCTACTGTAATTATAATGATAGTGCCCTGGTCAGCTCTTTTCTCACCATCATCAGACAGACATTAACCGTTCCTGTCAGGCCATTCTGGAGTCTCAGTTCTCAATATTAGGCAATCACATCCCACAAGAGAAGACGCTTCCTTATAGAGGTGTGCTCGGGACAGACAACAGGAATCGACAGAAAACATATCTTCGTCGTTTTGCATGATCGATCACGCACATAGGGCGTGATCACGACGAAGTTTATGCCCCCAAATTACGTTTGGTCCATATTGCACAGCCTTACGGCAGATCTTGGTATAGGGCAACTTAGCAAAAATCGTTACAGCTTGCAGCTACTTCATTACATATTTTAGAATCAGTCCTGTGATTTGTCTTCATTTTGCAATATTTCTTCCTTCAGACCAATAAGCTGTCTATGTACAATAGGTCGCATTGTAAAAAATTTTTCAGTTCTTATATGTTTTGATTCATTTCAAAGTTATGTCTTAGCTAATAATAATAATTATTACTATTAATCAATAACAATAATATTCAGAATATCAACAAGTAATAGTATACACGTGATTTTTATATTTATATTGAAAAGGCAATGTCCTGACTGACTCATCATCGCCCAGGACATACCTCTAAGGATAGAGACCTGAAATTTGGACAGGGTGTTGATCTTATACAGTACACGTTTAACAAGGGATTTTTTGAAATTCCACCTCTAACAGGGTGAAGTAGGAGATGAAAGATTTTTTGAAAATATGTCACTATTAAAGCAATTTTGAAGTTAGAACCACGAAAATAGGTATATTGTTTCTCGGTCAGAAAAAAAAGATACATGTGTGTCGCAATTTTTGGAAATTTAACCACTAGAAGGATAAAATACTGAGAGAAATTTGTTTTGAGATAAAATCATTATTGATTTATTACTACAGCATTTTTAAAGATACATCTATGAAAATCGCTATTTGACTTCTCAATTGGAGACAGTTAAAATTTGTAACCAATAAGCCAAGTACAAGTTTTCTTAGATTTAACTTGAAATATGCCTTCATGAGATACTTAAATAAAAATTTTAATCCACAATTTGTACACCTTACGGGCTGAATTGCCAAAAACACTGAAACATTTTTTGCCTCCAATTGAGAAGGCAAATAGCGATTTCATGGTTTTTTGAAACTCCAACATAAAAGGGTGAAATACTTATGAAAATACTTCATTATGAAAACATTTATGAGGCTAAACCTTTGAAAACTGGTATTTGATTTCTTGGTTAGAAATGAAAATATATGTGTTGGCTGTTTTTGGACATTCAACCCCTGGGGGGGGGGGGGGGGCGGAATAGGGACTGGAAATTTTTAAGATAATGTTTCGTAATGTTGAAAAATGTTTTAAGTTAAAGTTGTGGAAACTTATACTTCAATTCCTGATTAAATATAAAGAAATATGTGTTATGTGATGAAACTTTTTGTGGAAATATCACCACAAGAACGCAAATGGCGTGATTAAGTAAGCCCTTGGACTCCAGTTACCTGAATCGCTTTTTCAAGGAACACCATGCGTCTATGGGCTTATGTGGGCTTAATTAGCGTGAAAAGATTAAAAGGTGTTGCAATTTGTGAATAGTATAACAGGAAAGAATATTAACAAAAAAACAGCTATACAGAGCTTGCAGTCTACAGGAGCGATAGGTATATAACAATATCATTACTTGGTCATTTGTACATAAAAGCGAATCTAGTCTGGAATGCCATCAGACCATGTTACCGTCCCGGCTGTCTTTGTAATCACTTTTAGTTCTTATAATTATTATGTTTTTAATTTTGAATGTGATTGAAAGTCTCACAAGAACCTCGGGACTTTTATGGGTTGTGCTGTTCCCTTCGATTCGGATCTCCTCTAATCCGACGCCTGAGGTGGAACTGGAACCTACGTCGTATGCCGACGTGGAGCTGTTTTGGTATTGCCGTTTTCTTCCTCGTGTGTGGCTGCGATCTGGGGTACACACGCACACTCTTTGATGGAACACTCGCATTCCCAAGCTTCCACAATACTGTATGCATTCACTAGCATTTCGCTGTTCACTTTGCCGCTCCTGTGGCGACACCATTCAGGATGGGAGTTGTTCTGTAATTCTGCACCCTAGCAAATTTGTCTTTCTCACGCCGGGATATGGTGTTAGCGACAGTGTCTATTATTGTCCATACTTTCTCACTCCTTAAAAGGTCATATAGTGGTTGGTTGGAGTCTGTTGTTTCCCTAACGCCATTATTGGCCACAGTTAAATATAATGTGGTCGCATATTGCCCCATATGACCAATCAGATAGACCTCATTGTCTCTAATGATAAATCTGTGCAGGTAAATAGGGTATAGGCCGTGTCCCGCTGGATAATGTGGCATGTTGTGACTGGTGTCAGATGTTATGCATCGAAATAGTTGATAGACTCCTCGACCTATTTCACTGCTATCCAAGTTTTTCTGTCATGTACGCACACTCTAGTTTGGGAGCTGGGCCTTCCTTGTTATTCTTTGGCCTCGTATTTCTTGGACTTTCGTCAATCCCACTTACCGTAACAAGTGGGAGGCTGCACAACACCTTACTGTAAGGCCTACCAAGTATATTCTGAGAATCACCAGTAAGGCATCGATTGGAGTAGTGCCTAAGATCCCTGTTAGCCTGAAGAAAACACCCCTCTGTGCACATCACAAGATTTGCCTGTTCTGAGCCCACGTAAATCTTTAGGCCGAAACGCTTGCTCCGTAGTCTGTGATGGACGTGAAAATGGCATCATGACAGGCACTTTCTAGAGAAGTTTTCTAGTTTAAGTGTAGGGTTTCAACATAATGAATGTTAACCTTTAAGTTGTATGTATGTGTTTTTGTGTGGGGTTATAGTAAGTTTGTTGTTTGGACACCATCGCCGCATCCGGGAGAGGATCTCACTAACCACCTGCTCCAACTGAGCTAATGAGCTCCCTGACACCACAGTCAAGACATCATCGGCATACGCCACCATCCTATCGACTTGCTCATCTTCTTCCAGTTGCTGGAACAGTGGTTTAGTTACCACATCCCAAAATACTGGCCCACAAATTGGCCTCTGTGGACGCCCATTGGTAGCTTTTTATTACTTTTTGCGTCCTGGGTGACCATTCCACACCTTTTTTCCTTCAGTAATCTATGAAGCTGTAACATAGGCACTGGAGAATCTATAAATCCATCATCTGGACAAACAGACGGGGTCATCGTAAATATAGCTTTTCGTAGTTTTTATTACATATGTCTACTGTTTCTAACATCTTCTTAAATGCATCTTTGAAACATTTCCTTTTTCTGAAACGAAGCTGGCACTTATTCAGTCAGTGAAGCTCTCTGCGTGGTGTGACCACTCACAGACGAGACACTTATGATTGGTCTATAGCTATTAGGATTAGCCGGATCTTTGTACTCTTTCTCTTACTGGTAGCAGGGATTCTGGAGTGGAGCAGTTTGTAGCGTTACTGGTTTGAGAATTTCGGAGTGAATGTTATGTGGTATGGAACTTCCCCCTTTTTGAATTTCCGTCTTATGGCTAGGGCTACTTGTTTTTCATCGAACGGTGTGATTATTAAAGAATTGTTTTATTTATTGTTAAGCGCATATCTGAGTTGATTCTGCAGTTGATAATGCTCTTAACCGTCGCCCGGGAGGAGTTTGTCAAGCAGATATTCTGCTGACTGCCTGTACCTTCGGTTTTCATTGTGTATAATTTTTTTATTTTCACTGTCAGTATTTTATGCTGTTTACCCAAATCGGTCTTCAGTGGCTTTCTCAGGTAGTTTTCCGTTTGCACTGTTTTTACTGATTAAGCAATTCGTCGTATTGTGTCTGAAGTTTTCTGTAAGTTTACAATCGGGCTGCTTTGATATCTGCAGTAGGGGACCTCTGGTAGTCCCTTCTATTTCGCCTTGTACATCATCTAATGTCCGTGTCAGCGGTACTATTCATTTTGCACTGCCTTTTAGCTCAATTACAGCTTTTAAAATTCTGCTTAAATTAGTTCTAGGATTTGAAGCCAGTAAATGTTTTTGGTAATGTAGATTAAAATATATGCCTCCTATTTGCAATCTCAAACATAAGCTAGCAAAAATTGTTAGTTTTCTTATAAACTAAGGTAGTTGTGTACTCAGGAAAACCAGATTCAATGGTTATAAAGAAGTCAATGCGTAATAGTGTTAACATACATTCATGCCTCTTTTAGATGAATGTGCATGTAAAAAATAATTTATAGATGGTTCAAGATGGGCGAGACGAATTACATTACAAAAAGCAAATAAATAAGAAATAAGAAGTCAAATGCAAGCGACTGAAAACGAAATTGCTAGTCGTAATACTTCTGCAGTGAGCTAGTTCAGTAATTTAAACTGCTTTTTTGTGTGTTCAGATCAGTTCTTCGAAGCTGTGCAGCAAAGAGCTGGAGCTCGGTCTATCAGTTTTACTGCAGATGTCGTGTGGTTTGGTAAAGAGTTATTGCTGCGATAGTAATACAAGTAATCACCATAATATGTCGTACGTCATTGCTCGAGTAAAGTCACTCGAGCAGCGCTTCTAGACGTGATATTTATTGTTTGGAGAAAAGTTCCTGAACGTTAATCGCTCAAGTATGTGAACGTCTTGGTTCCACTTACTCGTCCGATCTCCTTACCGATTTCTTGTTCGTTGCGTATGAAATAATCTGTTAATTTGCCTGATTTACATTAAATCAGAATTCGGTGGGATACTGGTCACCGAGCAGCAACCCTGTTTGGAGAACAGACGTGTCTGCTAATTGTGCTCAGACAATCTCATTACTGAGAGAGACACGTGCCAGTGTGTCGTCGCCAGAGGACAAAGTAGGGCCGCACGCTTATCGGAATAACCCGGGTTCTCTTTGAAACACTGCGTCATTTGTAATGCAAATCAGCTGAAAGCTGAAAACGCGTTGTCGATTGTTTAAATACTGTTAACCTTTGCACTGACCGCCTCTTGCACAGGGTCAAGAGTTCTCTCAGTCCTTTTTTGTACTGCATCTGGCTTGTCTTATTGGTATTCCACAGCGTTCTGTGCAACGACGGGAAAACTTTGGCCATTGATTTTAAAGCTTCAGAATCATCTTTCTGGAATGGTCTGTTTCCATATGAAGCTAGCGTCCTGAACTCAGACAATGTAACTGCATATTTTAGAATGTGGCAGTTTATGTAGGTATGATATCTTGCTTTTTGAATTCAATACTATTTGCTGTACTATTAAGTAGTTCTTCAGCCACACGAGCTCTTCATCAGATTTAAGTTGTAAGCTTTCTGCTCTTTTATTAAATTAGGATTCCACGCAAATGTGTATCTTGAATTCGCCCAGAAAATAAATGCCGTCTCATACATAAAATTTAGAGTCGCGAGTTCAAATAGTATCCTCCCTGACGGCACCTTTAAGGAAATATGAATTAAAAAGGAAGTAAATTAGTTTGAGGAACGTAGTAATAATGTATATACGTCAACAGTTGAATTGCATTGCCCTACTAATACTTGTGTGAATTATCATGTAAAATGTTTCTGCAACCGAAGTTGTAACCAAGTTAGGTTTGTCTGTTAGCTAAGCCTTTTTATTCCGAAATCTGAAAATGCATGGCGTAAGACAATCACACTTTCACTACAAAGATGGTCAGCTAGGTTCCTTAGCAAGTATGTTTTATCTTCAGTTCTGTAAAAGCATGCAGAGAAAAGGAGGTAGTCTGTTGCTCACTTTCATTACTCAAATACTTAATAAAGATGACAGTAACGATTCATGATAATCGCTGTCCTTACTGATGGCAGTGTAAACATTACGTGGAACAACTGGATATCGATTAAGTGCTACTCGGGTGTAATGACATCATAATTCGTAAACACCGGCAAGGGATCGCAAAAGACTTAAGAATGTTTTTGTTAAAATTTTATAATTGCACTTAATGTTTAGTTAAGTGATAGTGAGGCACACACATACATGCGTGTAGCACATGCTACAACATTATATGTGTTTAGAAAGAGAAAATCTGTATACCTCATAAAATATTGATGGAAGCTCATTAAGCTTCGAAGCAATGTACAGTTTAAGTCTGTAGGCCGACCTCCCCATATTATACCTCTATGAATACTAACGATTGTGTCAAAGATGGTCACACTTTCGGAGATGGCTAGTTCGGTACGGAATATGTCTTTGCAGAGTGTCTGCGATTTAAAATCACGCAAAAGAAATTCAAAATTAAAAGTTCTGAATGTGCCGAACAACTTTCAAGGTATTATGGGAAGATATCCAAGAAGACGCTGCCTATGGTTCGTGGTGACAACATTCTACCTTGGTATCAGTGGCATATCGATGATATGTATTTTATACATTTCACACACACGAAGTGCACCTAAATACAGAGTCTATATGTCTGGCTTTATGTAAGCTGATTGATAATAACTGCTAATATACCGTACCAAGTGTAAAAAGTGACTGGTAGCATATCACGCATGCATTAACTGTAAAATTAACACACAGTTTCCTTCCGTCATCTACAGTGGATATAATACGTTTAGCACATAGTAAGAGATAGGAATTGTTATATACGCAACACTTTTATAACGACAAGATGAAGATTCTGTTCTCCTAATTTCCTCTCTACAATTCAATACTGTATTCGTTCCTTTGCTCAGGTGATTTTTGGCATAACAAACATTAATATTATAGTATGTTCGAGTCATACTTTCAGTGAATTTGTACATTAACTCTTATTGCACAGTAATATGTTTTTAATTGTCATATATTTGGTCATATCCAGTACGTTTTGCAGACACAAAATTAACGTCAGAAGTATAACAATGCTTTTGTGGAGAAGAGAATCGTTTCATAAGCCACGGAAAATCATACACTACCGAAAAACACATAAAGGCTGAGATGATGTGATTTACAAAAATTATCACTTATACATGTGTGCTTGCGAATGCCCAGAAATATATTGAATTATTCCGTAATTATTTAGTGGATTTAACTTTCATTTTACGTGGCGATTGAAGCCGAAGTGTTGGATGTGGTAGGCGTCACGTAATTATCCAACATTTAACAATTGATTAAGATAGTTTGTGAGATGAGGAACTGTACTGCGTATGTTGGCATAGGACTTTAGTATAGCTCTATTTCTTTATATTTTACGTAAGGATCTAAACCTCAAAATTCCATCCATTTGTCCTTTTTATATATGTTTATTTATTATGGTGAATATTTGTCGCTGCTAGGGATACAAATCGAATTATGTGAAACAAACGAAGACATCTTTTCACAGGGAATCACCACATAGTCACCATACTTGTAAAACATGCTATGGGCTACCCTGGTATGATTCTTTGCTGTGGTGTGTTAATATGGTGTAAGTGTTAGAGTATGTTTGAAGTCAATATATTGCGGGAATGAACACACCCACCCCTTGTATTTCTGCCTCTCTCGGCGCATGAGTATTTTTGACTGAAAGTTCAGTGGGATTAAGAAATATAATCTTTATGTAGCATGGTGTGTTAAGGGAAGTTTTTGTCAGAAGCTTTGTAGGTGAATTATTAAAATTGCTCTATATAGTTTGGGTATATGTTAATAGAGCAGAATATATGAAATTACAGGCTGCATCCTATGTGATGCAAAACTTGTTCAGTAAGCAGAATTATATTACTGAGAAAAACTGAAGTGAATCTTTGGCAAAAATTCGTATCCGAAGCGCAGATTTTATATCACTTAAAGAAAATGATAATTAATATCCATCTTAACTAAATATCACTGGAAAGACTTATAAACCAAAACACGCTGTAAAGCTAACTATCATTTCTCTTTTGTCTGAAGCAATATATAATTCATTACTATTTTGAATAAAATCAGGATCAGGGTAGCTACATTATGTGTGTGCACACAATTACAATTCATCTCATTGATACTTTATCGTTCAACAATTTCAACACGCTTCACCTTAACATCAGAAACGTACGACAAAATAAGGTAACCACAAAATGCCAAATGGACAACCTGGCTTATTGGAACGTGATAATCCATTTTTGTAATTTATGTAGTCAGAGAATGGGTATGAGTAGTTGAAAAAAGTTGAATACAGGGTGGTCTAATGATCGTGACCGGGCGAAATATCTCACGAAATAAGCGACAAATGAAAAAAATTACAAAGAAAGAAACTCGTCTAGCTTGAAGGGCGAAACCAGATGGCGTTATGGTTGGCCCGCAAGATGGCGCTGCCATAGGTCAAGCGGATATTAACTCCCTTTTTTTATTAGGAACACTCATTTTTTTGTTACATATTCGTGTAGTACGCAAGAAAACATCAATGTTTTAGTTGGACCACTTTTTCCGTTTTGTGATAGATGGCGCTGTAATAGTCACAAACGTATGGCTCACAATTTTAGACGAAGAGTTGATAACAGTTAGGTTTTTCAAATTAAAATACAGAACGTAGGTACGTTTGAAACATTTTATTTCGGTTGTTGCAATGTGACACATGTACCTTTGTGAACTTATAATTTCTCAGAACGCATGCTGTTACAGCGTGATTACTTGTAAATACCACATTAATGCATTAAATGCTCAAAATGATGTCCGTCAACCTCAATGCATTCTGCAATACGTGTAACGACATTCCTCTCAACAGCGAGTAGTTCGCCTTCCATAATGTTCGAACATGCATTGACAATGCGCTGTCGCATATTGTCAGGCGTTGTCGGTGGATCACGTTAGTAAATATCCTTCAACTTTCCCCACAGAAAGAAATCCGGGGACGTCAGATCCGGTGAACGTGGGGGCAATGGTATGGTGCTTTGACGACCAATCCACCTGTCATGAAATATGCTGTTCAATACCGCTTGAACTGCACACGAGCTAGGTGCTGGACATCCATCATGTTGAAAGTACATCGCCATACCGTTATGCAGTGAAACATCTTGTAGTAACATCGGTAGAACTCTATGTAGGAAATCCGAATACATTGCACCATTTAGATTCCCATCGATAAAATGTGGGCCAAATATCCTTCCTCGCATAATGCCGCACCATACATTAACCCGCCAAGGTCGTTGATGTTCCACTTGTCGCAGCAATCGTGGATTTTCCTTTGCCCAATAGTGCATATTATGCCAGTATACGTTACTGCTGTTGGTGAATAAAAGCTTCGTTGCTAAACAGAACGCGTGCAAAAAATCTCTCATCGTCCCGTAATTTCTCTTGTGCCCAGTATCGGAACTGTACACGACGTTCAAAGTCGTCGCCATGCAATTCCTGGTTCATAGAAATATGGTACGGGTGCAATCGATGTTGATGTAGCATTCTCAACACCAGCGCTTTTGAGATTCCCGATTCTCGCGCAGTTTGTCTGCTACTGATGTGCGGATTAGCCGCGACAGCAGCTAAAACACGTACTTGGGAATCATCGTTTGTTGCAGCTCGTGGTTGACTTTCACATGGGGCTGATCACTTCCTGTTTCGTTAAATAACGAAACTATCCGGCGAACGGTCCGCACACTTGGATGATGTCGTCCAGGATACCGAGCAGCATTTTGATCACAATAGCCATACATCAACTCTATATCGACCTTTTCCGCAATTAGTAAACAGTCCATTTAAACACGAGTAATGTATTAGGAAGCAAATACCGACCGCAATGGCGGAATGTTACGTGATACCACGTACTTATACGTTTGTGACTATTACAGCGCCATCTATCAGAAAGCGAAAAAAGTGGTCCAACTGAAACATTCATCTTTCTTTACGTACTACACGAATATGTAATAAAGATAGGGATTCCTATTAAAAAAAAAAAAAAAACGCAGCTGATGTCCGTTTGACCTATGGCAGAGCCCTCTAGCGGGCCAACCATACCGCCATCTGGTTTCCCCCTTCAAGCTAGACGAGTTTCATTCTTTGTACTTTTTTCGTTTGATGCTTATTTCGTGAGATATTTTGCCCGGTCACTATCAATGGACCACCCTTTGTATCACTGAGTATGACAGCTAAAGATTTCAAATTATCAAGGTACACAAAAGGCATTAGCGCTAATTAAGGACTCATAGATTATATTTCATATCACCTCCAATCACGGAAAACATCGATTACATCATAAACAGACACCAAGCTCTTGAAATCCTTTCACTCTTACAAGTTGAAATAGACTTTTAACATATTTAAGTTTTGTTGTTCGGCTTAAAACAGACAGTGTGTAATAAAAGTGTAATGGGTACATAATGTTTCGTTTTGTAACAGACGTTACATTCACAGAGATGTTTTACTATTTTTCCATTAATTTTGTTGTAAACGATCAAGCTTTAATTTTATAGAAGTTTATTTAAAATGTACATATATTCTTGTTAACATATGATTTCTATTATTTGTTAACATCGGTTTTGATTAATTTTCGATTGCTTGTTGTGTCACACATACTTCAATGTTCTCTCTGTTTTTGAGTACTAATGAGGTTGGCTGTTTCAGTTTGGGGTCTAATAATTACGTATGCCTTCCCATTCAAGCATAGTTTTGTGGGAATCCAGGCGAAACCACAAAAAGAGCCTGAAATCTCATCAGTCACTTACTTAAAAATGGGTGTATTTCTGCCTCTCTGGGCAGAAGAGCATTCTTGCCTACAAGTATTTTCAATTCGTTATTCAGCTCATATGAATTTGTGTTTCAAAACAGGTGACATTTCCTCCAAAAGAGTCTTGGACAGAGGAAGTCATTCTTTGAAATATTCAAATACAGATTACATAAGTATTTTTACTACATGTAATACACGAGTTTACTCAGGCGAGTGGAAATAATTTTCGCTTATAGAGTTCTTTCGTATTTTTTCTCGGAGTTTCTACGTTAACCTTAAGTTTTGCGGTTACATAGGTTTTCATGACTGTGGATTGTTACAAGATTTTCTTTTGAGTAAACACGTTGTTTTCAATGGATCTCAGTCAGTTGTTAGGTCTCAATCAAATGTAGCGTCCAAAACCTGTCAGGCAGTGAAAGAACTTTCCGTGCGGCCTATCGGAGGGCCTCCCCGGTTCGTTTGACGAACAGGTTTCGGGCGTTATCTGTGGCTAACGATGTCTCTAAGCCGGATGCAGTCGTCCACCCAACTCCTGACGAAGCTTCTGGGCGCGCAAGGTCTGGGCATTCACATACGGTGGGTTTGCTGGTAGTTGGAATCTCCAACGTTATGCGCGTACTGGGGCCCCTTAGGAACGTGGCTGCCAAGGAGGGGAAGGAAACCAGTGTGCACTCCGTGTGCATACCGAGAAGAGTCATTCCGGATATGGAAAGGATCCTTCTGGATGCAATGAAGAGTACAGGGTCCAGCCAACTGCAGGTGGTGACTCATGTAGGTACCAGTGACGTGTGTCGCTTTGGATCAGAGGAAATCCTCTCTGGTTTCGGGAGGCTAGCGGAAATGGTTCAAAATGTTCAGATGTGTGTGAAATCTTATGGGCCTTAACTGCAAGGTCATAAGTCCCTAAGCTTACACACTACTTAACCTAAATTATCCTAAGGACAAACAAACACACCCTTGCCTGAGGGAGGACTCGAACTTCCGCCGGAATCAGCCGCACAGTCCATGACAGCAGCGCCTTAGACCGCTCGGCTAATCCCGCACGGCGCGGAAATGGTAAAGACTGCCAGATTAATAGGAAGCTCAACATCTGCAGCATCGTCGATAGAACCAACTATGGTCCTTTGGTGCAGAGCCGAGTCGAGGGTCCGAATCAGAGGCTCAGGCGGTTCTGTCAGAGTGTAGGCAGCAGATATCTTGACTTGGGCCATCGGGAGGTGGGTTTCTGGGTTCCGATTAATAGGTGAGGAGTCCTCTACCCACAGGAGGCGTCTACAAGGGTAGCGGTGACTGTGTGGAAGAGACTGGGCGGATTTTTAGCTTAGAGGGTTTCAGAGAACCACAGAGATGGTGTCAGTCTAAAAGGGGCAGGTAAAACACAGTAAGTTAGTTGTAGAAACGATCGGTACTGTAGATGTAAATTGTCGTGGTTGTATTGGCAAAGTACCAGATCTTCAAGTCCTAATCGAAAACACTGAAACTCAAATAGTTATAGGTAGAGAAAGCTGGTTAAAGCCGGAAATAAGTTCAGCAGAAATTTTTTCAAACGATCTAACAGTGTTCAGAATGGATAGATTAAATAGTTTTGGTGGTGGAATATTTATTGTTGTCAGAAGTAGTTTGCCTTGTAGTGAAGCAGATAGTTCCTGCGAAATAGTATGTGTAGAGATTATACCTAACAATCGGATTAAACTATTAATAGGATCGTTATACCGATCCCCCGACTCAGAAGATATAGTTGCTGAGCAGTTCAAAGAAACCGCGAGACTCATTTCAGATAGGTACCCCACTCATACAATTATATTCGGTGGTAACTTCAGTCTACTCTCGATATGCTGGAAAAATTATACGTTTAAAGCCGGCTGCAGGCATAAAATGTCATCCGAAATCATACTGAATGATTTCTCAGAAAATTATATTTAACAGTTAATTCATAAGCCCACTGGAAGCGTAAATGATTACGAAAGCATACTTGACCTCTTAGCAACAAATAATCCTAACAATTAGTGAGTATCGTGATGAATACAGGGATTAGGGACCACAGGGCAGTTGCTGCTAGGCTGAATACCGTAACACCTACATACATCAAGAACGCATAGTATACATATTTAAAAAAGCTGTTAAAAATGTTCTTAACGCCTCTTTAAGTGACAGTATTCTGTCCTTCCGATCTGATCATGTAAGCGTAGAAAAGTTGTGGAATGATTTCAAAGAGATAGTATCGACTGCAATTGAGAGATATTTAATAACAAATGGTAATGATCACCCCATGGTACACATAATGGGTCAGATCTCTGTTACAGAAGCAGCGAAAAAAGCATGCCAAATTTAAAAGAACGCAAAATCCCCAAGACGAGCGAAGATTTGCAGAAATTCGAAATATAGGCAGTACTTAAATTGGAGATGCTTTTAATAATTTACACAACGAAATGCTGTCTCGAAATATGGCAGAAAACCTGAAGAGACTCTGGTCATACATAAAGCACACCAGTGGCAAGACACAATCAATACCTTCACTGCACGATAACAACAGTTAAGCCACTGATGACAGTGCCACTAAACAGGGTTTTGCTAAACTCCTTTACCAAAGAAGACTAAGTAAATATTCCTGAATTCCAGTCAGCAACAACTGTCAATATGAGAAACATAGAAATAGATATCCTCGGTGTAACAAAGCAGCTTAAATCACTTAGTAAATGCAAGGTCTCCGGTCCAGATTGTATACCAGTCAGATTCTTCTCAGAGTATCCTTATACACTGTCTCAATATTTTGCAATTATATACAACCACTCGCTCACAGAAAGATCCGTACCTAAAGACAGGGGAGTTGCTCAAGTCACACCAATACCCAAAAAGGGAAGTAGGAGTAATCCGCAGCATTACAGACCCGTATCACTAACATCGATATGCAGTAGGATTTTGGAACGTACTGTATCGGAACATTATGAAGTACATCGAAGAAAAGATTTATTGACACACAGTCAGCACGGAGTGAGAAAGTATCGTCCTTCCAAAACACACACTAGCTTTTCGCTCGCATGAAATAATAAGTGCTATCGGCAGTGAATGTCAAATTGATTCCATATTTTTAAATTTTCAGAAAGCTTTCGACACCTTTCCTCGCAAGCGTCTTCTAACCTAACAGCGTGCCTATAGAATATTGCCTAATTTGTGCGACTGGATTCGTGATTTCATGTCAGAAAGGTCACAGTTCCTAATAATAGACGGAAAGTCACCGAGTAATACAGAAGTAATATCCGGCGTTCCCCAAGGATGCGTAACAGCCCCTCTATTGTTCTTGATCTGTATTAACGACATAGGAGACAATCAGAGTAGCTGTCTTAGATTGTTTGCAGACGATGTTGTCATTTTTCATCTTGTAGTCATCAGATGACCAAAACTAATTGCAAAATGATTTAGATGAGATATCGGTATGGTGCGAAAAGTGGTAATTGACCCTGTATATATAAAAGTGTGAAGTTATTCACATGCGTACTAAAAGAAATCCGCAAAAGTTTCATTACCCGTTAAGTCACACAAATCTGAAGGCTGTAAATTCAACTAAAAACTTAGGGATTACAGTTACAAATAACCTAAATTGGAACGATCACATAGTTAATGTTGTGGGTAGAGCAAATCAAAGACTGTGATTCACTGGCAGAACACTTAGAAGGTTCAACAGTTCTAGTAAAGCGACTGCTTACACTATGCTTGCCCGTCCTGTTCTGGAGTATTACTCTGCGGTGTGCGATCCGTATCAGATGGCGCTGATGGATGACGTCAAAAAGTACAAAGGATAGAAGCTCGTTTTGTGTTATCGATAAATAGGGAAGATTGTGCCACAGACATGATACGTGAATTGGAGTGGAAATCAATGAAACAAAGGTGTTTTCGTTGCGACGGCGACCTTCTCATGAAATTTCAATCACCAGTTTTCTCCTCCGATAGCGAAAACATTCTGTTGGCACCCACCTACGTAGGGAGAAGTGATCATCACGACAAAATAAGAGAAATCAGGGATCGCACAGAAAACTTTAAGTGCTCGTTTTTCCCGCGTGCCGTTCGAGAGTGGAACGGTAGAGAGAAAGCTTGAAGATGGTTCATTGAACCCTCTGCCAGGCACGTTATTGTGAATAGCGAAGTAATCACGTAGATGTACATGCAGATGTAGTTTGTCAGCTGGAGCAGTAGATGATTGGTTCAGTCAAGGCTGTGTCTTGTATGTACAACTTCAGTGTTGTCAGCAAGTGAAGGGCTACTTGTCTCACCATGCCATGCCGGAAGGCTATCAACAGGAAAGAATCGAATGACGCACAGTCAGCAACAAATAATCTTTAAGCTTCCTGAGAAAAAAACACAAATGGTAATTAGTCACAAACACGAGGCAGAGATGTTTTCCCTTGCCCTTATAAATAACGCGAACTTTAAGCCGCTCCTGGAATCGGAGATATTAGGGATTAGTAGTCTATCGGGAAATTGTTTGATAACATTGTATTTTCCTCTCCTTTGCAGATCCCAATAAACTGTTTTATTAGTGATTCATTAAGCTTTACGTAGATTATGAATACTGCTGGAGCATCACTGTATTTCTCGCTAGCCCTTTAAATGTTACAGGAAACGTAGTGATACACCATCTGATAAGTACTACTTCAAATACTCTCTGCGAAGCCAATAATCTGTATTTCATTTCTCCCCATACTACTGTATTCCAGTCCCCCTTGACTAGATTTTCATCTCCCTTTGAATACTGAATTACCTGTTCATTATCTTCTGCTTGACACATTTTAGTATATCTGGACTAGGATTGTCGGTGTTGATTCGCTATCGAATCTAAAGAGAAGCACTCCATTACTGAATTCTTCACAGTGGTTCACTGTTTGTCCTACTTTCTTATTCATAACGAGTCCTATTCCTGCTATACCCTTTTCTTCTGTTGTTGAATTTACTATATAATCGTCAGAACAGAAATACTTATCTTCTTCATTGATCCATACGACAACTAAATTGAACCATTGCATCTCTATTTTCTGATTTTCTACCTTTTCTGCTACATTCAAACCTCTGACATTCCAAGCTCCGACTCATAGAATTTTATCCTTCGTTGATTGTTGCACCTTTATCACATTGTCACATCCTCCCTCGCAGTTACCTGGAATGTTTGCCAATGTAGTAATCCTCGTGACACTTTTTTTAACTGCATACCACATCTCCTGTGGACACACATTATGTGTCTTTAGCGAGTGATTTGGAACATGTTCTCCACTGATCATTGCTGTTTCATCTGCCTCTTAAAGTCTGATTCCACACCAAGTGCCAGAAAGTGAAGATAGTCGCCCTGAAACTCAGTCCGCAACTCCACTCTCTTTGACAAGACCACAGGAAGAACCAAGTTGACTTCTTACACGAAAAGCCATTGGTGACCGTTGCTGCCGACTTTTATTCAAAATTTAATCAGTGGGTGGGTTCAAACCTGGGATGTAGGACATTTTGTTTGAAAGCCAAAGACGCTTCCCTTAAGCCACGAGGCTTACCAGGTCTTTTTTAAATACTTTCAAAGTATTTTCAGAGGCTTCCGAGCTGCGACTGGAATAGTTCAGGATTGAAGACTTTTTTTTGCTCAGGCACTTTTGCACACCAGCCGAGCTTGATTTTGCATTCTAACTGATGTTGGGGTCCATGTTTAACGTCTGACATTGGGTCTTTACCATGCCCTGATATAGTTAAAATTCCCAATATCCATACATATAGTGAAATAAACATTTACGTACTGCACTCAAATACCATTTATCGCCATCATGCCATAGTTGGAACATCATACACTAATTCAGAAGAAACCATTTCGGAGCACCTCGTTTGTCGTTTGCACTGCGTGATGATATAAAGCAATGGAAACCCTAACTACAGCGTTACTGTTGGGAAACTACTATAAAATTACGCTGTAGAACTGTGGGGTATTGTAACTGACCTTGATGCTAGTAAGCTTGCATATTAGAAAGTAAGTCTGCACTTGCACGGAACTGTTTCACCGACGACGACCTCCTTCCTTCGGCATTCAGCTCGAAATTACGTCGTTTTCATGAAACAGAAAATACGTCCACATTAGTATACATGTAATTTTTTCGCATTCTCGAGTGGTCACCAATTATAATGTGCAATGCATTTGTAGAAGAGAATGTATGATATTATAGACTGTTGTTCCTATGTAGTGTACAATTTTTGTAATCAATCTGATTTTATTATTGATTGAAGTTGATGTTAACCTCTAACAAAAATTCGTATACGAAATTCAAGTTCTACGTCACTTACAGAAAATAATAATTAATGAGCGTAAAATCTAAATATCCGTAGACAGAATTATTGTGTGCAACCAACAATAAGGTTAAGTGTCTTTACTCTTTTGGTCGTTAGCAACATATAAATTATTGCTGATTATTAATCTGAATAATATCAGAAACATGTAAGTTAAATTATGTACTTGGACACAATAAATTCACATTAATGATATTTTATTGTCTCACAACAAACATATACCTTATGGAGTCAAGCAGAGTATGTAACGACAAAA
Organism: Schistocerca americana; assembly: GCF_021461395.2. Taxonomy (NCBI): domain Eukaryota; kingdom Metazoa; phylum Arthropoda; class Insecta; order Orthoptera; family Acrididae; genus Schistocerca; species Schistocerca americana. The sequence goes on along the minus strand of NC_060121.1, from coordinate 712,988,452 downwards.
TAGACTGAAGATAAAATGGTAAACGCTCAATTGGGCTTTTTTATGTTTGTTGGTCCATTACTTTAATTCATGAAGTCAGCGTGTGGATACGAAGAACGGCAAAGGGCCCCAAATGTCACTGACTATAGCGACTTCCGAACTTTAGTTTGGGTAACGGTCGTTTCACAACAATTCCCGCAAACGTGACATCATTCTGATGTCACACACAATATCGACGATTACATGATCGGCAATTGACTTTCACTAGCACCCGTTACGAGCCTCTCATAAGCTTTCATGTGCGCATACCGGAGATTTAGAAAAACACGTCATTCTTGGAATGATTTAATATACCATTTGCTGTAATAAAATGAAGTAAATATTTAGCGATTTGTGTAGGCTGGAACCTAAGAGGACAGCTTAACTTGCTGCGACTGAAACGAGCAACAATAAAATTCATATTCTTCCTTCTCACAAATATCTTTATTTCCGATCATATGCCGCCTTTCGAGTGTGCATTTAGTCAGGAAGGTAACGGGAAATTTTAAATTGCTGCGAGTGAAACGAGGAACATTAACATTCATATTCTTCCTCGTGACAAATATCTAGCTGTTTGTTTACAAATGTGTGGCATTTTCCTAGAGCGGGGTTAGGCGTGAACCTAGGAATACAGCTCCACAAATGACTTATCCTTTAATAATGTACATTTGTGTAGTTTAAAGCGGTAAATAAAGAATTAATGGAAACTGTTTCAATATTAACTTGTGTTCATCCATTCAGTATTGTATCACATACATTATGACCGTTAAATGAATGCATGCAAGAACAATGGAAAAAAATCTGTGAAGTTTAAAAATTGATCAAAACTCAGATGACACATTGTTTACTACCCGGTGTGTTGAGTGAAAGACAGAAAAAGCAGGCGAACATTCAATCATCTAGCAACTGGGAGCTAAGAGCTACTAATAGCGAATACTCTGATCAGGAATCACGAGCGGAGGACGTATTCTTGTAAAAGTCTGGGTGATACGGGACAATGTTACATTACATCATGGTGAGGGAGAGATTCCGAAACAGATACTGTATTATAAGGCTTACCCAGGAGCACATATAGACTCAGATCACATATTTGTAGTGATTAAGAGGCTAGTCAGGAAGATTCAACACTGCATTGTAATTCTTACCCAGGAGCAGATATAGACTCAGATCACAATTAAGCAGTGACGAAAAGCAGGGTGAAGTTTGGAAGATTGGTCACGAGGAATCAATATGCAAAGGAGTGGGATACAGAAGCACTGAGGAATGACGAGACATACTTGAAGTTCTTTAAGGCTGCAGTTGCCTTTGTGTGTTTAAAACTGAGGAGACAAACCTGACTAATGTACATGAAATAGATTAGAGAGGTATGTGTCTAGTGCCACCAAATGTGGGCAGAAATCACTTGCAGTAGGATGTAAAATTATTGTTCTGATCTTGACGTATTTGATAACCTAAATGTGTAGTTAAACTTGATATTGACTATAAAAGAAATATTGATGAGTAAGAATGTGGGGAGAAAACCACAAATCTGGGATTCTCAAGTAACTCCTGAACATTGTCATTATACCAAAAATGTCATTTAAAATTTTTCTAGATTAACGTATATGTTACCTGATGTTGTCATTTGAAAAGGAATGGTTTTGTTGCCAGTGTCTAATTACTGTTTTGAAGTTACAGGTTTTATGTTTTATACAATTAATGCAAATTTTACCAAAGATGTGACATAATGATGAAAAACTCAAAGATGATGACAATAACCTACCAAAAGTATGTTGTTGGGCAGTAAAACAAGAGAAAAGAATAAAAATGCTGTGGACCTGAAGTTAAGGGCTACCAAATATGCTGTGTGAGTAGCAGCCAATGGACTTGCCAGTGTGAGGCAAGAAGTTGATAAGTGGTCACGAACTGCCAAACCTAGAGGAAATGGGCATGTATTAATTTAAAAATGTGTCTTTTAGTGTTCTTAAACTAAATTGTGTTTTTGTGTCTAAATGTTTACATACAAAGACTGCCAAACCAATCATGGGCAGAATGTGTAACATGGACTGCTAGTGCTGAGGCAAGCAGTGAACTTAGTTAGGTTTATTGGTCAATGTGTTATGAACTGACTATTCTTAATGGAGTCAGTGAAAAGTTATTATAAAATATATATGCATTCGTATTCAAATGGATGTAGATGTTTTCGAGATGAGGTTTTTTTGAAATAACTTAAAGTTTTGGACTGGCTTGATTTAAAACACAGCAGTGATGATTAAAGATAGGATCTGAATATGTTAATGTATTTATGTGCAACAAACACTTTGGACTGCTATTAATGAAGAGCAGCTTTAAAGTTAATTAGTTTAAAAAAAACAAAATTTAAGAAGTTACTTTTGTAGTTAAAGAGTCAGTTCGAAAAGGTTCTTATAGCTGTTTGTGTAAATATTTGTGCATATGTGGATGCAAACTGAATTTTACAATATTTCAATAATTGCTGAACCTTGTAAAATGTACTATGATCATTAACATGCTTGTGTGTCTGTGAAAATTTACATTCCTTTAAAAATATTGAGAGACAAATTTCTGTTTTGTTAAGTTAAAATGTTCTGTGCTATTGTATATGTGTTTATTTTTTTTTATTTTATTTGAAGGCTATACCTATTCTGCTAATGTGCCGATTATTTTGTGCACTGTTTGTGTATTATTTGAACTGGATGTGTATGAAATGAACATGCTTAAAGAGATCTTGAGTAATGATGAAAATTAGTTTCCTTAAACTAGTGTGAATATGAAAATTACTGTAAATGTCTTACTTTGAAAATGTTTTGGAAAAAAATGTAGGAAATTTCTTAGTATATACTGTATGTCTGTAATATGTGTATTTTTTCTCCCAACTGAAGTTGGATGGTATAAATTTTTTTCTGTAGCCAACACCACTTAGGTGTTATAGATGTTCCTTGAAGTATCCCTTACAGGAAACTTCAACGAAACATGGGGCATGTGTAACACCATAGCTCTAATGCTCTACTGATTTATTTTGCTTTTGTTCCATTTAATATTACATCGTTAAGCTTCTGTAAATATTGTTTGATTGAACGATTTGATTCTGTGCTGTATAGTGTATCTGTCATTTAAATTCTTTGTCTCAACTGGAGGGAACAAATCCTACTGTACATAATTGTAATTTTGTGTGAATAATTTGTGGTAGAAATGTCAATATGTGCAAATATTCTGTCTCTTTTAAAATGTATGTTTACTGTTATGTAAATTGCTGATCCTCACTTAGGATTCTTAGATAGTTTGTATGTAAACGGTGTAGTGGTCCCCCTCGGGAACGGAACTGTGTAGCGCGCGCAAATTGTGGTTGGCCTAGGTAGAAAAGGTGGAATAAGAGTCAGTCGGGGACGAGCTACGAGTCGGGGACGAGCTACGAGTCGGGGACGAACTACTAAACTGTGCACTGCCATGTAAAAGATGCATATTGTGTTGGTTCCGAGAGAGGTTTTTCTGCTACTTTCCAATGCCTCGGATGGATGGATAAATAGCTGGAACGATTCTGGATTTGGTATTCATCATCGCCACCAAGAAGGGACAGAGTCCAGCAATTCTGTCTGTGAATCCACCTACCAACATGCAGTTGCCACCACATTGCGCAATCACTGTAACGTAATACTATAATGATGTACAGTGAAGGATCAGCTTAATGGATGTGTTAATGTGCTCAAATATAAGGTAACTTATAACTGAATTTATGTACCTACCTTGATTTTTCTCCTCGTCATAACACCTCTCAGGTTCCTCTCCGTTTGAACTAAAGTGATTACCGAGTGTCCCTACTGAAATAACAATAAATCCCAGTGTTTTGCTAATCGATGCCTCTTGAACATAGTAAAAAGAAAGTTAAAGTTAATGTAGCTTGTTGAAAATAATTTTCCTAGTAAAACTGCTTATTAATGTGCTGATGCGAACTTCAAAATTAAAAGTTCTTAAGATTGAGGCTTATAAAGTTTTGCTTAGCAAATGATCACCTTGATATCTGTAGTAAATTCAAAAAGGTGAGTCAGTTTCTTGCAATTTTGTCAACGTTGTGTTTCAATGTAGTAAAAGTGGAAAACTGCAATAGTAGGAAATTATATATCATGATTGGTAAGTGTTTGTCTCTCTTGTGTATTGGAAGTGCATATTAATAGTATAACTGGATCCACAGTTTGTCTATTGTGTTAATGCTGAGTAACAAGTAACGGAAAGACCATAAATTATGAAAATCAAAATTTCTTTCTTCAAATGATAGTGAGAAGCAACCTTTCAGAGGATTCCAATTAACTTTCATTTTAAATAATAAAGTATTTAACTGAGAGAGACTTAACCTATATCCAATTAATGATTCTGCAGTGAATAGTAATAATAACGTTATAAAAACCTTTCAGTTTGTGTAAGCCCTGAAAGTAACAGTGTGTTTCAGTATCTGTTATAATTTTGCAAATAGTTTGTGCTGCTCTAGCTGCTAGCTTCAATCTTAACGTAAACAAATGTATGTGTCAGAGTTCACTGCACTCCCGTGTGACAAAGTATAGGTTGTGTTTATACATTAAAATTACTAATAACTATTTTCTTGAACGAGAATGTTAATCATTCTCTTGCCTAGTTAGGCTGGCGACCGTTTTCTTTATCCATTAAACAGTGCAGATAGGCAAAATTTCGTTTGTTACTGTTCAAATATTTACGTAATTCTGACCTTCATTTCCAATAAGCCACCTCCGTTAGGTACGACATGGTCAACATAACAAAATTCCTCTCAGAGGGTAACACTGCTCTGTTGCTATATACCATAATTACTCTAACAAAATAATTCTGTTTTGCAAACTGCCTCCAGCTTCGAGGTTATGGTATAGCAGTAGCAGACAGAAGTGTTATAAGGAGTTGCAAGAAATACATAGGTACAAAGAAGGTGAAACGTCCCCTTTGAACAATTCTACACGAGACTGTGCTTAAACTGACACACAATATTTTGTTAGCGCAACGCAATCTGACTTTCAAAATTCCCTACAAAAGAATGGCCCTGACTAACATTAAACTATACCTTTCACAAATCACTTACCTCACAAAAATCTTTGCTGCTCAAGCTACTGCAATACAGCGAGCGCCACTACTGCCAGCTAAATAAAAGATTCAAACTATGGAAGGCACTAACTACTGATAGGGATAGTTAGCAAATGAAAGATATTAATAGAGAACAAACAATATATTTACCTTGATATCATCATATATAAATATAGCAGTTCATGACAAATTTCAAAACTCCGCCATCTCTCTCCCCACATCCACCACTGCTGGCGGCTCACCTCCAACTGCGCAACGCTACGCGCTGTTCACATCCCGCTGCCGCTGCCCAACACTACAATGGCGAGTATTACAACAATGCAAAGCAGACACAGACTGCCCACAGCACAGCCAGTGATTTTCGTACAGAGGTGGCGTTACCAATAAAAAAACCTAAACAGCCTACTTACATAGCCCCCATGCTCCCCACAAAAAATTTTTACAAATTGGATTGGGCAGTGGCCAATACAGATTTGAAAAAAATTTTTCATAATTACAATAACAAAGAAATCAAATGCACACACTTATTGATACAATGTTGGTCAAAAGCTAAAAATTTCTCACAGTCCATAAAGACAGTCCAGATTGTTCATCACAGTAAAAATGCAGAGTTTTTCTCAAAGTCTGAGCAGTAAAAGAAAATGCACACGGAAGTAGTGGATTTCCATGCAGTCTTGAAGAAGTAGTGTTGTCCTTCCAACGGAAAGACAGTGCTGACTCTCGACATGCTGACAGGTAATGGGCCACAACAGAGCAAACCCACAGCAGAGTCAATCGAAGTTTTGAAGAGTATTGGTAGGTCATCACAGAGCAGACCCACTGTAGTCCTGGTAGAGATTACGGTATTGGTGGGCCACCAGAGGTGCAGACCCACTGTAGTCCTGGTAGAGATTGTGGTATTGGTGGGCCACTGCAGTCCTTGTAGAGACGGCCAGCAGCCATCTGTTGGGACTGTGCAGGTGCACAATCACCATCGAAGAGTCTTGCGGAGAATATAGCAAGTCCATAAACCACCACTCGTGCACTCACAAAAAAAATTTCTTTGAAATGTCCTTAGAACCAGCAATGCTGTTATCCAGTCCCTTGCTGAATTTTTAACACACGTGCAAACACTATCAGTCCCTACTTCTCACATATTGTCCATATACTATGACCAACAGAAACGTGTGCAGTGAAATGTAACTTACAAGTTAATAATATCATGAACTGGTGACAATTACAATTTTATAACATAAGAATACAATAAAGGTACAAAATACATCATTAAAAACATAACAATATAGATAACATTTGTAGTACAGGCTTTACAAAAGAATCGAAATAACATATACATCAGTGTTACAGGAATTATAAGTACCTACATAAGGATCAGAACAGCTTTGGAAACAACAACTTCACACATGAGCATTAAAACAAAACAGAATAAATAATGTCTAAACATCTTTACAAAGTAAATAACATAGTATTAGAAAAATTCTACAACATAGCTCTCATCAGCTAAACACACAAAGACAGGAAAAACACAAATATACAAGAGTACACAGACATATAGAGGGATGACACAAAAGGAAAGGACAGGGTTTGTTTTACTGCAGTCCAACCCAAAACTTCATATATCTTTCCTCTTATTTCATCCTTTGTTTCCACCAAAAAAATTCTATCTAAGCATGCTTTCTGTATTTATACGTTCACACATTTCTCACCTCAACATTTATTTCCAAGAAAATCCTACCTAAACCTGTTTTCTGTATTTTTTTTTGTATAACTCCTCAATGCATTTCTTCCAATTCATCGAAACTCATTCTCTTAGAGGCTACCTACTCTTAAGCTAACTTAAATCTACTGAGCTCAGATGCTAAACTAAGGGACAAGGCAATGCAGCATCACATAACAAATTATCACAAACAGCAATAACAAAAAAATGCCAATTTGCAAAGCAAGCAGCAGCAAATCTAAATTAACAGATAAAATGCAAAATTACAACTAATATGAGCCAATGTGCAGCAACATGAAAAATAAATGAGTAGTAAAATTGGCTTAGCAGAGTAACACAAAGTCAAATTCAGTAACACTACGCCTGGCAAACAGCAGTAACTTATACCTAAACATGACATAGCTCAAGCAGAAAAAATAGTACACTAAAGATAACAATGCAGATAAGGGAAATGTATAATCACATCTTAATGTCTAAGTAATTAAAGTGGTGCACCACAACAACTTATTGTAAAAAAAATATTACCATGTACTTGAAAAGAATATTATGTATGCAATTACTGTTACTAGTCCCTTCTCATAGTTCTTTCCTTTCCAAGTGCTCCTTTTTTGAAGAATGTGGATCACAAAATTATTATTTAATAGATCTGTTGACAGAAAGTGTTCACGTTAGCAAATGCATTTAATTTTATTTTATGAAACCTATGCTGCAACACAGCTGGAAAACAGATGTCAAATGAAATAAGAAATTACGCAAACCAAAGCATAAAAACATCATTCAATAGTCATGTGGCATATCGTAAGTCTGTAGCTCTCAACTCTCATAGAAAGACACTTGTCATAATCAGGTGTGCAGATGTACGAATATTTCCCATCAATTCATAAGCATTGCAGTAATTAGCACAAAGTACGAGTAATCATATGTTTTCAGGTAATGAGCGTGTAATATTTGCGATGCTTTCTACAAAGGAATGTCAATAGCAAGGTTAATGGAAGTAATGAGGGTGTCGCATTTGCAATATTTTCTCTAAAGGAATGTCAATGGCGAGGATAAGGCCTGCCTTTTTTTTGCTTTTTTACCAGCGCCGCTGAAAGGCTAATGGCTTTTTTTTTTTTTTTTTTTTCAGGCGGCTGTCGCCCAGGTGGGTGCCCGCGACGCATTACGTGCAGGTGGTCACTTAACTTTCTTACGGAAATATTTACGACAGCAGTTTCCGCTACAGTGACAGTCTCACATAAGAATATTTCACAGGTCAAGAATTAGCGCTCCAAATCTGTAGAAACAAAACCCTATAAATATAACAGTGTCCAAAAAATTTTTTGTCGGTATTGTAATACATTCACACATGTACACACATTTCATAATTCTAAAGTACGATTCTTGGTTTCCAACATCCTGTTACACAAGTCAAGAGTCCCTACCCACTATTCATTACTCCTTACCTTATTACACATATACGTATCCATCGACACTCGTCAATATTTCGTCATTATAAATATGAAGCATAATCAAATAACTCATATAGCCTCAGCCTATTAATCATAAACATACCTCAGCAGCATAATACACATCGTCGTCGTAAAAATAACATCATAACACCTCAGTCAAATCTCAAAATCGTCGTAGCTTCCTCCAATAATTTCAAAACCTAAAAAAATTCTCTGCTCACGTCAAAAGTGTCATCTGCCTCAAACGTACTTTAAAAATCATGATATCATACCAAATACATCATTCAAAGCTCTCATAGTATCACAATGATTCCGAAAAAATATGAACAGTTTACAAAGTACAGACAAAATACAGTTTCATAAGTGTGAAGTTATCCAACTGTGTAATTACGTAAACATCTGTCACTGATATAGTAAAATAAATGTTTGTCTCTCTCAGTTAAATGATCAGATAGCTGTGTAATTTGTGTGTTAGAGAAATACGGTACCGATGTGTAAAGTTGTATAAGCAAATACCATATTAGCTAGGGTTCCTTGTGCTTGCCAAACACATGGTACACAAAGTAGGCGTGTACCCCCCTGAGGATTAATGTAATTATACCCTCAGGTGTTACAGATTACACCAATGAAATGAAATATATCACGGAAAACTTTCTTTGTAATTCAAAAATCTTTAAAAATAAATGTTTTAAGTATAAAATTGATCACTCAAATACGTGTACTGTAGCGCTAAACTGTGCGTCTTGTAACATAATCTCTGTGGAAGTGTCGTAGTTATCGTCCTCCGAAAGCTAAGTTCTGCAGAAGTCAATGTACTTACCTCATGATAAACAAAAGTGAAATGCTTTGCGTATAGATATCGTAGTTATTATGCTTATTGGCGTGATGAAGAAAGTACTGTACAGTAACGTATTGTTGTGCCACGAAAAAGGCTGTCTCATTGTTGCTATACCACAAAAGTTACTACCAAAACATGTTTTTCTTTCCAGAAGAATTCAGAAAACTGTGCAAATATAAAACAGATACACCGCAAAAGCAACATTGTAAATTGTCACTCATTAGTAGTGTCGTGATAAAAGTCGTGTAGCTGTCACATAAACTAACCTCTGTGTCATCTGGTATCCCTCAGAAAGCACTTTAAATTCAGAATGTATTTTCAAATAAACCAAAATGTTGCTTTAAAATCTCATTAGCAGTACCAGTATAGGTTCTAAGTATGTAAGCCTGATAGTCGTTACATAATCGTGCAACTAACAAGCAAGAATGTACAAATACAACACTGTGTCGTCTGTTCACTATAACAATGCATTCGTCATTTCTGTTTAAATAAGTTCTCTTGGTTCTTGATTGGATATTTAACTTCAAACATTGTTGTATGTTAACAGATTCTAAGTCTGACAAAGCATATTAGTAATGTGAAGCGAAAAATTTTATCACAAAGACTAAGTTAAAAAGCAGATTATCTTTCAATAAACGGTTTTACATGTGAAATGTGGTGTAAACCTTTACTCTTCCTAGTACGCAGAGTTTCAACTTCAACGCAATAATCATGCAGTATACGTCGGTAAAGAATACTGGAATTTTTCACAGGGTTAGCGTCTATGTTATTTTTCTCTGAGCCAGCCGGCGCACGTGGGTGCCTGCGGCGCGAGTCATTGTCTGTCTCTTTGTTGGCGCGCGCCGTTATTGGGATTAGGAGACCGAACTTCTACAAATTCACCTTGCCGAGAGGGCCCTGCTCTGTTTGAATCCTGCCAGTTCTGATGCAATTCAGGTCGGTCGTTACGATCATATCGTCTGTCGTCATGCCGGTAGTTTCTGTAGTTTCTTTCTTGTCGGTGGAGAATTTCTCCCTGAATCGAAACTGCGCGCTGGACCGTTGCGTCTAAAGTTATTCTGTCTCCCCTGATAATATTTATTTTGGTTCCCATATTGTCTGTTTCTCTGATTGTCTCTGTGATAGTCATTACCACGGAGAGGTGATCTTTCCCTGTAGTTATTACTACTCTGCCAACGGTTGTCATACGGGTGGTGTCTGTTTTGGTCACGATTTGTGTTGTGAGAATAGCCTTGTCGTGTCCAGTTATTACTTCTTTCATCGCGGATTTGCGACGGATGTGACCTGTAATTGTTGTGTTCCTGGTTTCGCGTTACGCGATTGTCAGTGTCAATTTCTAATTCTTGTAAGAGTCCCTGAAATGCTTCAATGTCGTCTTTGCAACGTCCTGCCAAAATAATATGTCGTAAATGTTCAGGCAGTTTGATTAAGCAAATGCGGATGAGTTCTGAGGGGCTGTATGGGTTTGAAAGATACTGATTCTTATGTAACATGTCTTCAAAATATTTGACAAGACTGGAAAATTCACATTGTTCGAAATGTTTCATCATTATGATGCTATGTTTTACTCGGTCTTGTGTGGCTTGAGACCAATATGCTGAGAGGAAGGCATGATAAAATTCTCCTTCACTGTGACAATCGTGAATGACCGATCGCATTCTTACAGCTGGTTCATTCTCTAAGTAGCCACACATAAATTCTAATCTGTTCTAACGACCAGTTGGGAGGAAAACAATGAGAGAATTGATGGAGCCATGCTTGTGGATGAATGTCGTTGCCTGAATTCTTAAATGTTTCGAATTTACGTGTAGTAATGAACAGCTTATAGTCAAAATCATCATGTCGGCGAGTCGCATATCGGTCATTGTTAGGTCGTGTCGGCCGTTCCATCTCGAAATTCGGTGCACATTGCCAGTTTCTTTCATAACTTCCGAAATGCCCTGTGTTATTATTTTGCGTCTTTTCCGTATTTCTAAGTCCCTCTTCCCGTGTTGGGGCGCGAGTGTCCGCTGAAATACCTAACTCTTGTATTACCTGTGTCAGCTGATCTTGTACTTCCCGGATTTCTCTTTGGTGTTGCGTATTAATTTGATTCTGATTTTGTTTGAATTTCCTAATTTGTTCATACTCTTCTGTGTCAGTGAAGGCTACAGGTGTTGTGTCATTCAGATCATCATCTACCTTTGTAGATAAGTTAGTGAACTGACCTGAAAGTTCGGCTACTTTATTCGATAGTGTACTTATTTCCTCAGTGTGTTTTTCTGAACCAAGTTTCAGAGTATCTACTGTGTCCTTTACGTTTTCCTGAGTTTTTGCAAGTTGCGTAACCGAATCGGTAGATGCAACTGAGTCAAATTTAGCTTGCAAGGTCTCATGATTTTCATGAACAATAGTTTGCAGTTCTTTTATGGCTGCTTCGTGATTCTGTAATGCATTTTCATGCCGCGAAAAAATAGGTTGAAAATGCTCACAAATTTGAGTTTTTACGTCAATACAGACTTTTTGACATTTCGATTCAATGTTATGTAACTCAGTAGTTAAATCTTCACGTGTTTGTTCAAGAGTTTGTTCCAATGAGTCTAACTTTTTAAGATTTTGTTCCACTGTGTCTAACTTTTGCTATGTTTGTCTCTGATTTTGTTCCATTGTGTCTAACTTTAGAAGATTTTGTCCCATTTATTTCTGATTTTGTTCAAGCGTTGTGTCTAACTTTTGTACCTTTTGTCCCATTTGTTGCATTAAGTGTAATAACAATGCACTGGTGTCTGAAACATGTTCCTCAGTGCTTTTCGGCAGTGAATTTGCACCGGCAACATTCACATTTTGACAAGCGGAAAATGTGTCTTGACTCATTTGAGAAAACGGTGAGGACGCAAAACCTGAATCTACAGTATTTGCAAAATTGTGTCCTGTCATTTCGGATTCCTGAGGCGAGCTGTTGCCGACCGATCGATCGATAATGCTTCCCTCTTCACTAATTGTTTCACTGTCCATGCCATTGTTTGCCGCCCGCTCCATTTCCCTATGCACAATTACCAAATTACTACTTTGAACATCAGTTAATTCATTACTCGGTGGCGCTAACACACTGCTTTCATTTTCACTGTCATTTCTCAGTTTACTTTGGAGCCTAGTATTACGTTTTTCACACGCCATTATTGTCACAGTATTTCACACGACAACACAGAAAAACACAATTTGAAGATCAAAAATAAGAGAACACATTAACATAGCACTGAAAATAATATCTAGTTAATTGCAAGCGCAGCTGCGAAATACTTGGTGCAAATCTACATGCATGCCACAACTGTTTTACTGTACAACAATGAAAGACTGCAACTACAAAGGAAATTCTCTCTATAATTACGCGCTAGCAATAAACAAAATCTACACTAATTACACAAACTACAAGAAAAAAATCAGAAGATTCCAGTGAGGTATCCTAGGCTAAGGGTCGACATATGAAACGTCCCCTTTGAACAATTCTACACGAGACTGTGCTTAAACTGACACACAGTATTTTGTTAGCGCAACGCAATCTGACTTTCAAAATTCCCTACAAAAGAATGGCCCTGACTAACATTAAACTATACCTTTCACAAATCACTTACCTCACAAAAATCTTCGCTGCTCAAGCTACTGCAATACAGCGAGCGCCACTACTGCCAGCTAAATAAAAGATTCAAACTATGGAAGGCACTAACTACTGATAGGGATAGTTAGCAAATGAAAGATATTAATAGAGAACAAACAATATATTTACCTTGATATCATCATATATAAATATAGCAGTTCATGACAAATTTCAAAACTCCGGCATCTCTCTCCCCACATCCACCACTGCTGGCGGCTCACCTCCAACTGCGCAACGCTACGCGCTGTTCACATCCCGCTGCCGCTGCCCAACACTACAATGGCGAGTATTACAACAATGCAAAGCAGACACAGACTGCCCACAGCACAGCCAGTGATTTTCATACAGAGGTGGCGTTACCAATAAAAAAACCTAAACAGCCTACTTACAAAGGTAACGGCGAAGAAACCTTGGGTAACAGAAAAAAAACTTCAACCGATCGACGAAAGAAGGCAGTACAGAAATGTTCAGGGAAAATCAGGAACAGAAATACGAGTCGCTAAAGAATGAAAACAACAGAAGGTACAGGGAAGGGATTTGGAAATTTGTGGTAAGGTTTTATGGGACCAAACTGCTGAGGTAATAGGCCCCTAAGCTTGCACACTACTTAATCTAGCTTAAACTGACTTACGCTAAGGACGACACACACACCCATGCCAGAGGGAGGACTCGAACTTCCGAGGGGGGGAGCCGCGAGGAACGTGACAAGACGCATGAGACCGCACGGCTAACCCGCGCGACGAGGTGCAGGGAAGCTAAGACAAAAATTCCTGCAGAGAAAATGTGAAAAGATAGAAAAAGATATGAATGTTGGAAGGAATGACACAGCATATAGGAAAGTCAAAACGACTTTAGCTGAAACTTAAACTAAGTGTGGTAACATTAACAGTGCTACGGGAATTCCACTGCCAAATGCAGAGGAAAGGGCGGATAGGCGGAAAGAGTACACTGAAGGCCTCTATGAGGGGGAAGATTTGTCTGAGGTGATAGAAGAAGAAACACGAGTCAGTTTATAAGAGAGAGAGTATCCAGTATTAAAATCAGAATTTAAGAGATCTTTGGAGAATTTAAGATCGAATAAGCCAGAGGGAAAAAATAGCATTCCATCAGTATTTCTAAAAGCATTGGGGAAAGTGGCAAAAAGCGACTATCCACATTGATGTGTTGAATGTATGAGTCAGGCGACATACCATCTGACTTGCGGCAAAATATCACCCTCATAATTCCGAAGACTGCAAGAGCTGACAAATGCAAGAATTATCGCCCACCAGCTTAACAACTCATGCATCCAAGTTGCTGACAGGAATAATATACAGAAGAATGGAAAAGGAAATTGTGCATGTGTTCCACGACTATCAGTTTGGCTTCAGAAGGAAATTAAAGACACATTCATAGGATTTGTCCACCTGGATAAACCGTATGCCAATGTAAAATAGTGCGAGGTCCTCTAAATTCTAAATCCTGAAGAAAATAGAGGTAAGCTATAGGGAGAGACGAGTAGTGTACAATATGTACAAGAACCAAGAGGGAATAATAAGAGTGGGCGACCAAAAACGAAGTGCTCGGATTAAAAACTGTGTAAGACAGGATGTAGCCTTTAGAGCTTACTGTTAAAACTGTATATCGAAGAAGCAATGATGGAAATAAAAGAAAAGTTTTGAAGTGGAATTAAAATTGAAGTGGAAGGATATCAACGTTAAGATTCGCTGATGACACTGACATCCTGACTGAAAGTGAAGAACAATGTCAGCTGAATGAAACGAACGGTGTAGTGAGTACAGAGTAGGGATGAGAGTAAACCGGAAGAAAGACGGAAGTAGCAGAAATGAGAACAGCGAGAAACTTAAGATCAGGATTGGTGCTTACGAAGTAGATGAAGTAAAGGAATTCAGCTATCTAGGCAGTGAAGTAATCAATGGTGGGACGGAGCAAGGAGAGCAAGGAGGACATCAAAAGTAGACTAACACTGGTAAAAATGTCATTCCTGGCCGAGAGATGTCTGCTAGTATTTAACATAGGCCTTAATCTGAGGAAGAAATTTCTGAGAATCTACGTTTGGAGCACAGAATCGTGTGGCAGTGAAACACACACTGTGGGGAAACCGGAACAGAACAGCATTTGGGATGTGGTCATACAGACGAGTGTTGAAAATTTGGTGGGCTGTTAAGGCAACGAATGAGCAGGTTTTGCCCAGAAGCGGAGAGGAAAAGAAAACGTAGAAAACACTGACAAGGAGAAGAGACAGGATGATAAGGCACCTGCTTAGACATCAGGATATGACTTCCATTGTTCTAGAGGGAACTGTAGAGGGCAAAAGCTGTAGAGGAAAGTAGAGGTTAGAATACATCCATCAAATAATTGCAACTAAGTTGCAGGTGCTACTCTGAGATGAAGAGATTGGCACACAAGAGGAATTCGTGAAGGATTGCGTCAAACCAGTCTGAAGACTGATAACTCAAAAATTAATAAAAATTATTTTGAAGGCTTCGACATCATATAACTTTCCGAGCACCTTCGTGCAGTCAACAGGCATGCCCGAAGCCGTCGTTACTAGTCAGTTTCTTGACATTACTCACTGATCACTGTGTTGCTCTTTACCTTGTGGGTTAGGTTTACGAACCTCTGTCACTTCAAGTCATTCTGGAAAACCATCTTCGTTCCTTCTTTATCGCGCTGACGCTCATTCAGCCTATAACGTAACGATCGACGACTTCTATGTGATTGTCTGTTCCATCGCCTCGCATAATCCCTGTCTCTCCGGTTGTGATTATCAGGTAGTGACGCTGCAGTCACATGTAGACACGTGATGTTTATCTTTTTATTTGTTTATTTTTAATATGTTTCGGGAAAGCACAAGTCTGGATAGCTATGGAGGACGGTTTCAGTTTGTCTTGGCGGAAGCGAGCAGGGTTAGTGGCCGCATAGCGGTTGCAGTGTGGTCACAGGAGGTCTGTCACAAACACTATCATGGTAAGAGGGTACTGATTTTCACGGAAGCGTCTGTGGTAGGTCCCTGGCCACTCAATTTGGCTACGTATGCAATTTTTTCGTTTGAAAAGAGTTGGCGACTAGCCCCCAGGAAATTCACGTCCCGGTACACAGAAGGCAGAAGAGACTTGAATAGCACCGCTAGTCTACCATGGGAAAACGCGTTGCCTTCGTTTAAAAATTTGATTACCCGATCATGTGAATCTTGTTTGCTTTCGCGTGAGGGACTTGATCAGTGAGTGGAATCAATCTACAAGCCAGTACCAACCTTCTACAGACTAAAATGCATTTAATGAGCCAAGATTGGCAAATTCTAGCAGGCTTCCCCTGTATTCCGGAGAAGAAAATAAGATTCTCGCTGGTCGCTGTGACAGTACCTGAAGGTCATCCCCCCCGGATTGGCTTTTTCGATAGTTAGTCAAGGGGAGACGAGGGTTTCGTTCCGGGATGTACCGTGGAGAGGATGTTTGGAGGTGTCCTGCCGTAGGTGGCAGCTGTTCTCGACCGCTGTCTCAGCCATTTCCCATTCGATACTGACTTGTGCATGGTACGCATGTTCGCCGAATTCTAATTAAGTTTCGCACTCCGCAGTTAACACTGTCTGTTATCTCAGCAGCTCACAATTTGCAGGATTTGCAGCAAAATTTGTGTTACTTCATTACTAGTCTTATATCGCAAGTTTTGCACTCGATTACTTTGCATTTAGCAAGTTGTGAAGATTACGGAAGTTTTCTGCGCTTTCCAAGAAGTGTCCTAGTTACATTCGACCTATCATCCAACGTAATAGCGGTATGTAAAGCTAAAATTGAGCTTCTAGTGAGCAACTGTCTGCCGTTAATGTCGGAAGTACTTATTATTTTCTCGACAGTACCCACTAAACAGCCATTTCCTTTTGTTCATGTAGAACTTTGTTCATAATAATTCGATACTGGTCAGTGTATTCTTGCTTTGCAGTTATATCCCTATTGTCCTACAACTGTTCCTAGCTATGTGACCCGATTGTAATAAACATGGTTACTTCTATACGTTATTAGTTGTCTCACTGTGACGGTGCTTCTGTTGCGAGTAAAGTACCCACGCTTTGGAAATAACGGACATTGCACTCTCTATTCTATCGTCTCGTAGTTGAAGTCGTAAGTGAGGTAGGTAGACAGTATCCGCAATTGGCGAGTCGCAGCACGATCTCCACAGAACATCTCACTTGGACGCTGACAGTTTAACACCGCAAAATGGTAAAATTTCAAGGTACTCTCCTTTCCGGCGGGCAGTTATTTTGCGCGAATTGCACTCGTTTCTGTACATCTGAACTGCGACTATAGCCCAATATTGTATAATACTTTGCAACGCCCTCACATCATCCATTCTTCTCCCTGATTAATAATTTCACGCTGCAGTTGATATAGCAATTTCGTAATAATAATTCATACAGACTACGATGGATCCAATGGCGAGTCCAAGAACTGGTTGCAACAGTCCATCTCCTTAAATTTTTGTGTGGGATTAAGATACCAGAACACGCTTTGAACCGATATCCGTCCAGAAATGTGTGCCTGAATCCGTCCTAGGTCTTACATTCTCCCACAATGAAATGCATGTGTACCGCGACTTCTTTGCGCACCTGCCCGTACTCAAAATTAACCGTTCAAGCCTCCAAGAAAGATAACGACAACGCGTCTTCGAACTGATCGGTCCAGAACCACGGGTGCAGATCGCTTAATAAGTCAGGGATGAGCGAGCAATTTTGCACGATCGAAAAATGTCTGCGACTCTCATCTTTATTGTAATGATAGTAATTTAGACCTATATTGGCTGACGGCTGCACCAGTGGGCCCCTAATGCGACACAGTCTACCACTCAGGACGCTTAACTCATGCTCGTCTCGTCTCTCTTCTGCATCTCTTGTACTCGACCCTACATTTTTCGCTTTGTGATACGAATTATTACTACACTTCTTATTTCGCTGAAACTTGAGCAACATCTACAAAGTCTGTTGATTAACGTTCAGTAGAATTTCTCTGAACTGGAGCGATTCCGTTATTTCTTCGTGCTGACTTATATTTATGGAAACTGTTCAGGTCCGATTTGTACCACATCATAATAAAAGCCGTTACATGACCGTTAACACTCCAACCTGCTCAGCAACCTTATTAGGCTTATCACGACGTAGTATAGCCTCCTCTTCTAATAAGGACACTCGAATCGAGGTATTTCCCTCCAACAATCGTTTTCATTTGTTCTGTAACCTCGCTCTGATATGTAGAAAATGCTTAATTTTTTCACAAATCTGCAGTCTCTTCCTTTACTTTGCTTGTGGTTCCTCTGCTCTCTCTGAGACAACCATTTTAGCGCCTCGTTCAACTTTAGTGCCTGATACTCAATTTTCTTTGTTAAACTGTTCTATATCGTTTTGTTTTGAGCATCAGTAATCACGAACTGCTCTTCACTCCTTAGGATTCGAAATGTTTCATTATTATTTCTATCCACACGCTCTAAAAATAGTTGAAAAACATAAAAATGAGATGCAACAGGTGCAGGGGAGCACTACGCACGACCCATTAAGATGTGCGCCGTTTCCTCATGCAAATAGCGTTTGTTTCTGTCGTTTCCACGAAGACCTTTCCGCGGTTCTCATGAGCTGCCGCGTAGGACGCAATGCCGTCCCCAGAGCTCTGCATTCCTGACATATCGCCCTCCGCATTGTCCATACACTATCTTCAAAATATGCGCGAATTCCTGAGAGACCAGACTGCTGAGGTCATCGGTGCCTAGACTTACACACGACTTGAACTAACTCAAGCTGAGAACAACATACACACACCCTTGCCCGAGGGAGGATTCGAACCTCCGCCGCGAGGATCCGTGCAATCCGTGACATGGCGCCTGAAACCGCGCGGTCACGTCGCGCGGTGACACGTCATCCTCCCGCAACTCGCCCGTTGAGCAACTTCCTGTTGACCCATATCTAAGCTATCCAAATTATTAGTCTCCTGTCCCGCCACATACATTCTACCTAAACTATTCTCTATTGCCTGTGTCAACTAGTGAAATTTTAACATGTGAAACACTCCTAATACGTGAACAGAGAAAACCTAAAAATAAATGTGACTAACTCCATTACCTCACACATAAAATAACTTTGGTAACCACTACAACAAAAGAAACCATTACTCCTCCAAAAACAGTGTAACGTAGGCAGTAACAGAGATCGTGACATGAAGATACGCCGATATAAAGCAACAAAGCATCTGAAGAGACTGTAAGTGGAGTACATGGCTAAAAATCAAGCACGAGGAATGTGTCTTTTTCCGAATTTCTGCTGTTAACCAAAGTAACAATTAAAGTACAGATGGCTGTTAGTGGTGCTAAACGCAAAATCAGATCTTACAAATGTCATTCAGCGAGTCTCTACAGGATTCAGAATTTTGTACTGTTCTAAAAAAGGACAGAAACGTCCAACGTAACCGATATCCTACACAGGATTGTTCTTGATTTGAGTGGTGAAATAAGCTTTGACCAACCCCAATGCATGTCACAGTGAGCCACATCAGTTGGACAGGCCAACAGATCGCTTCTACGGGCATATATGCTTTAATAATACCGTAGTGTAACATGCAAGTAATAGGACAGAGGTAGCCAACCAAATGTGCGACATAGGTTTTGTTCCTGAAAAAAATGGTAATAAACATGGAGATTATAGAACTATGAAACGGAACACTAACAAATATTTTTTGTATACTACCTAAAGAAAGCGCAACGCCAAATATATAACTAATTTACGGTAATGACATTTCGGGGACACATGTTGCTACACTGTCATATTAAACTGATCAACATTGCAAAATTGCTGATGTGAGCGAGAGAAAAGCCTTTGGAAATATGAAATGCTGGTACATTAATAATCGTTATAATCACCAGAATGATGATTGCAAGCATAGCAACGTGCAGACATTGTGTTTTGCAGGTGCCAGGTGTCACTTTATTCGACAGAGTTTCATGCATTTTGCAATTGGTAAGCCAATACTGGGAACATTAATGCTGTTTGTGGAAGCGAGAGCTTTCATCCGATCATGTCCCCTGTGTGCTCGATTGGAGACAGATCTGGTGATGGAGCAGGGCAAGGCCACATGTCGATGCTCTGTAGACATGCTGGATTACCACAGAAATGTGTGGGTGAGCGTTATCCTGTTAGGAGAAACTCCCTGGAGTGCTGTTCATGCATGACAGCACAACAGGTCGAATCACCAGAGCGAAATACGAGTTTGCTGTGAGGGTGGGTGGCATGACCACAGAGTGCTCCTGGTTTCATTCGATATAGCATCCCAGACCATAGCTTCAGCTGGTCCAGTGTGTCTAGCACGCAGACAAGTCGGTTGTAGGGCTTAACTGGCCTCCTTCTATTCAAAACACGCTCATCAGTAGCACCCAGCAGAACGTTTTCATCAGAAAACACAACATCCTGCACCTTGCCCTCCAATGAGCTTTTGCCTTGCACTCCTAAGACACAAACTGCTGTGGTTTGGGGTCAGCAGAATGTATGATGTAGGGCGTGTGGCTCGGAGCTGTCCTTGCAGTAAACAACAGTTCGTTATGTCACTGTGATGTCAACTGCTGCTTAAATATCCGCTACAGATGCAGCATGAGGCGCCAGACATATACGCCAAACACAACAGTCTTTCCTCTCCGTAGCGCGTGGCCGTCCGGTGTCTGGTCTTTTTGTGACCATACACTCTCGTGCATCCCCTCCATGAACCATGGACCTTGCCGTTGGTGGGGAGACTTGCGTGCCTCAGCGATACAGATGGCCGTACCGTAGGTGCAACCACAACGGAGGGGTATCTGTTGAGAGGCCAGTCAAACATGTGGTTCCTGAAGAGGGGCAGCAGCCTTTTCAGTAGTTGTAGGGGCAACAGTCTGGATGATTGACTGATCTGGCCTTGTAACATTAACCAAAACGGCCTTGCTGTGCTGGTACTGCGAACGGCTGAAAGCAAGGGGAAACTACAGCCGTAATTTTTCCCGAGGACATGCAGCTTTACTGTATGATTAAATGACGATGGCGTCCTCTTGGGTAAAATATTCCGGAGGTAATATAGTCCCCCATTCGGATCTCCGGGTGGGGACTACTCAAGAGGACGTCGTTATCAGGAGAAAGGAAACTGGCGTTCTACGGATCGGAGTGTGGAATGTCAGATCCCTTAATCGGGCAGGTAGGTTAGAATATTTAAAAAGGGAAATGGATAGGTTAAAGTTAGATATAGTGGGAATTAGAGAAGTTCGGTGGCAGGAGGAACAAGACTTTTGGTCAGGTGAATACAGGGCTATAAATACAAAATCAAATAGGGGTAATGCAGGAGTCGGTTTAATAATGAATAAAAAAATAGGAGTGCGGGTTAGCTACTACAAACAGCATAGTGAACGCATTATTGTGGCCAAGATAGACACAAAGCCCATGCCTAGTACAGTAGTACAAGTTTATATGCCAACTAGCTCTGCTGATCATGAAGAAATAGATGAAATGTATGACGAGATAAAAGAAATTATTCAGGTAGTGAAGGGAGACGAAAATTTAATAGTCATGGGTGACTGGAATTCGTCAGTAGGAAAAGGGAGAGAAGGAAACATAGTAGGTGAATATGGATTGGGGGGAAGAAATGAAAGAGGAAGCCGCCTTGTAGAATTTTGCACAGAGCATGACTTAATCATAGCTAACACTTGGTTCAAGAATCATAAAAGAAGGTTGTATACCTGGAAGAATCCTGGAGATACTAAAAGGTATCAAATAGATTATATAATGGAAATACAGAGATTTAGGAACCAGGTTTTAAATTGTAAGACATTTCCAGGGGCAGATGTGGACTCTGACCACAATCTAATGGTTATGAACTGCAGATTGAAACGGAAGAAACTGCAAAAAGGTGGGAATTTAAGGAGATGGGACCTGGATAAACTGAAAGAACCAGAGGTTGTAGAGAGTTTCAGGGAGAGCATAAGGTAACAATTCACAGGAATGGGGGAAAGAAATACAGTAGAAGAAGAATGGGTAGCTCTTAGGGATGAAGCAGTGAAGGCAGCAGACGATCAAGTAGGTAAAAAGACGAGGGCTAATAGAAATCCTTGGGTAACAGAAGAAATATTGAATTGATTGATGAAAGGAGAAAATATAAAAATGCAGTAAATGAAGCAGGCAAAAAGGAATACAAACGCCTCAAAAATGAGATCGACAGGAAGTGCAAAATGGCTAAGCAGGGATGGCTAGAGGACAAATGTAAGGATGTAGAGGCTTGTCTCACTAGGGGTAAGATAGATACTGCCTACAGGAAAATTAAAGAGACCTTTGGAGAGAAGAGAACCACTTGTATGACTATCAAGAGCTCAGATGGCAACCCAGTTCTAAGCAAAGAAGGGAAGGCAGAAAGGTGGAAGGAGTATATAGACGGTTTATACAAGGGCGATGTACTTGAGGGCAATATTATGGAAATGGAAGACGATGTAGATGAAGACGAAATTGGAGATAAGATACTGCGTGAAGAGTTTGACAGAGCACTGAAAGACCTGAGTCGAAACAAGGCCCCGGGAGTAGACAACATTCCATTAGAACTACTGATTGCCTTGGGAGTGCCTGTCATGACAAAACTCTACCACCTGGTGAGCAAGATGTATGAGACAGGCGAAATACCCTCAGACTTCAAGAAGAATATAATAATTCAAATCCCAAAGAAAGCAGGTGTTGACAGATGTGAAAATTACCGAACTATCAGTTTAATAAGTCATGGCTGCAAAATACTAACGCGAATTCTTTACAGACGAATGGAAAAACTGGTAGAAGCGGACCTCGGGGGAGATCAGTTTGGATTCCGTAGAAATTTTGGAACACGTGAGGCAATACTAACCTTACGACTTATCTTAGAAGAAAGATTAAGAAAAGGCAAACCTACGTTTCTAGCATTTGTAGACTTAGAGAAAGCTTTTGACAATGTTAACTCGAATACTCTCTTTCAAATTCTGAAGGTGGCAGGGGTAAAATACAGGGAGCAAAAGGCTATTTACAATTTGTACAGAAACCAGGTGGCAGTTATAAAAGCCGAGGGGCATGAAAGGGAAGCAGTGGTTGGGAAAGGAGTGAGACAGGGTTGTAGCCTCTCCCCGATGTTATTCAATCTGTATATTGAGCAAGCAGGAAAGGAAACAAAAGAAAAATTAGGAGTAGGTATTAAAATCCATGGAGAAGAAGTAAAAACTTTGAGGTTCGCCGATGACATTGTAATTCTGTCAGAGACAGCAAAGGACTTGGAAGAGCAGTTGAACGGAATGGACAGTGTCTTGAAAGGAGGATATAAGATGAACATCAACAAAAGCAAAACGAGGATAATGGAACGTAGACAAATTAAATCGGGTGCCACTGAGGGAATTAAATTAGGAAATGAGACACTTAAAGTAGTAAAGGAGTTTTGCTATTTAGGGAGTAAAATAACTGATGATGGTCGAAGTAGAGAGGATATAAAATGTAGACTGGCAATGGCAAGGAGATCGTTTCTGAAGAAGAAAAAATTTGTTAACGTCGAGGATAGATTTAAGTGTCAGCAAGTCGTTTCTGAAAGTATTTGTATGGAGTGTAGCCATGTGTGGAAGTGAAACATGGACGATAAGTAGTTTGGACAAGAAGAGAATAGAAGCTTTCGAAATGTGGTGCTACAGAAGAATGCTGAAGATAAGGTGGGTAGATCACGTAACTAATGAGGAGGTATTGAATAGGATTGGGGAGAAGGGAAGTTTGTGGCACAACTTGACTAGAAGAAGGGATCGGTTGGTGGGACATGTTTTGAGGCATCAAGGGATCACAAATTTAGCATTGGAGGGCAGCGTGGAGGGTAAAAATCGTAGAGGGAGACCAAGAGATGAATACACTAAACAGATTCAGAAGGATGTAGGTTGCAGTAGGTACTGGGAGATGAAGAAGCTTGCACAGGATAGAGTAGCATGGAGAGCTGCATCAAACCAGTCTCAGGACTGAAGACCACAACAACAACAGCACTCTCGTGACCGCCACTGGCAGTAGCCTTGTACAGGGAGTACATTCCTGCCCAATCTTCCTGCAGTGTCGCAGAAGGAACGTCCGGCTCCTCGAAGCCCTATCACACGACCTCATTGAAACACAATGAGGTGTTGATAATCGCCTCTTTGTTGCCTTAGAGGCGTTCTTGGCTAACATAAACGCACACGACTAATCTCAAAGGCAACTAAGGCTCACGACCATGCCAGCGCGTGTTTAAAGCAAACCTGATTTTCATCCTCATTGCCGTGCTATTGGCTGCACTCTTATGCGACCGGCGCGAAATTTTAATAGACATAATCTTCCAGATATAGAAACACGCTTGCCAACTTTCGTGTGTGTCGTGCGACTCCATCTTGGTGTTGGGATTTTTTCCGTCAGTGTATATTTCCCTACTAACGTATACACGAGCAAAAATAATCGCGTGATGTACTCTACACTGAAAAATGCAGAGAACACGAAAATTTACAACAATTAAGAAAGAATAGCTCTAATCTAACATTTAAATGACCTGGCATAGGCCGAATACGTTAGCTAAGTGGGACATATCTGTTAGTTATGGAAAGACAAATCCGCAATGGATACTTAGTGACTGCCTGATTGTTCCAGAAGAACGATAAATTACGACATGCAGATAACATGCTAAACTGTTGGACAATGTCATATTGTCTACAAGGTAACTAACTACCATACTACCATACTATCATAAATTTTACAATGTTAACTAATCTTCTAGCACCCATGCATGCAGTTTTAATTCATTCTGTGCTACACTCCCCATCATCAGTTCTCTTTTTCACTTCAGCCAGTATTCTAGGCTCTACGTCAGAATTTCTTAGAAACGGGCGTTTTGATTGGCCCTTATCTGCTGTATTTTGAGATTAACCGTTGTGGAGCCCTGTCACTACATTTCAGCTAAGCGTCGTCAGAAACTCGGCCTATACGGAAACCGAAAAATATTACTAAACACAATGCTGCTGCAACGCTTCTCACAGAAACGAAGATGTGTATTTGATCTGTGGTCGACTTCCCTTCTACATCGCTCTCGGAAGGTGATCGTCAGTGGAAAAACAAAGTTTCTTAGAAATGTGTTTTGATCACATGGTACAGCTTGTAAAAAAAACAAGATTTTGCACAAGCGTACGTGCTCGTTACGGCAAGTTTGAATATATCTTTGGATGGAGGCTTGTATCCGATATTGCTGTTTATTCATCTCAGAGTAACACATGCCACCTATATCCTCAATTACAGCTGCTTTTTTAATTCAAACACAGGCAAAAGAACTTCCACACCAAGATGATAATATCCTGAATTATTTGTAGGCTGCACACCGACCTCTGTCTACCTCTACAGTTTTTCTCTGTAGACCTCCCGCTATTACCACGTACACTATTCCTTGATGTCTTAACAGGTGACCTGTCGTCCTTTCACTCCTTTTTGCCAGTGTTTTCCATAAATTCCTTTCTTCGCTAACTCTATGGAGAACCTCCTCATGCTTAACTTTATTTGCCTGTCAAATTTTCAACATATTTCTGTAGCACCACACCTCAAATACTTTGACTTTCGTGTCTTATGAGTTTCTCACAGTCCGTGGTTCACTACCATGTAATGCTGTGCGATGTTGTACATCCTCAGAAATTTCGTCCTTATATTAAAGCCTATCTTGGATACTATTAGACTTCTTTTCAGTTCTAGTCTGCTTTTATTTTTTCCTTCCTCCGTCTGTGACGCGTCATTTTGATGCCTAGGCAGCAGAATTCCTTGACTTTACTTTCTGTGTGATCATCACTCTCGAAGTTAAGATTCTCACTGTCCTCATTCCTGCTCCTTCTCAATACTTTCGTCTTCGATTTTTTCTCAGTCTATATTCTATACTCGTTAGACTTTCATTTCATTCTGCAGATCGTCACTGGGGATAACAATGTCACCAGCAAATCTTATCATTGCCAATCTTTGACCCTGAGTTTTAATCCCACTCCTTTCTTTTATTTGTATCATTGCTTCTTTGACGTATAGACTGAACAGTAGGGGCGCAAGACTGCATCCCTGTCTATCACTTTCCTTAATCCGAGCACTTTGTTCATGGTCTTCGAATCTTATTGATCTGTCTTGTTTCTAGTACATATTGTGTATCATCCGCCTTTCCCTACAGCTTACCCCTATTTTCCCAGTATTTGGAACATTTTGCTCCATCTTACATTGTCGAACGCTATTTCCAGGTCACAAATCCCATCAAGGTGTATTGATTTTTTTTTCTGTCTTACTTCCATTATCCGTCGCAAGATCAGAACTGCCTCTCTTGTGCTTTTACCTTTCTGAAAGTCAAAATGATCGACATCTAACACTTCCTCAATTTTCTGTTCCATTATTTCGCATATTAATCTCTTGGCTGCAAGAACTGTTGAGCTGATTGCGCGAAATTCTGGAAGTCTTGGAAATTATTTGTATGTTTTTTCTCCCCAAGGTCTCTTGGTACATCGCAGTCTCATACATTTTATAAAATATGGCGTTTCAGTCTTCGATCGCTATTCTTTATTTTCAGTTACCGGTTTCGGGCTAGCTGCCCATGTTCAGATCTGTTAGACAATGTTAAAAATGTAATTAATAAGAGAGATACAGTTAGTGATAAAAATATCTTAGTTTACAAAAAGAAATTTTGGAACGTTATAATGCCAACATAGCATACGTTGTAGTTACAGAGTAACTTGTCCGTACAGAACACACAGTTCACTGTCATAAGTAAAGTAAATTTCAATCTGTTAAAACATTATATCGCAGTATTTAAGAGTAACCTGATTGGTAACAGTAAAAAGTGCCCTCTACCTATAACAATTGTGCATCTGTTATTATTTCGCCGTATATATTAATGACGAATATTCATTTTTAATAAAACAATTTTTAGGGTAATAACATATGAATAATCATTTTGAGTGGACCATGAAACGAAAAATTTTTACATTAATCTAAAATTTCTTTATAAAGAAACACAAAATATAATTAAAATGTAGATATTCTTCCGAAAATGTGCGTTTGCTCTTCTTCGTTTTTGATTGGTGGTGGAGTGGATTTCCCTACGTCAGAACGTATACAACGCCACGCCGAGTCGTCTTGCGCCGCGCCCAATTCACCTCTCCGCCGCCTAGGAATTTTTAACATTGTCTAACAGATCTGAAGATGGGCAGCTAGCCCTAAACCGGTAATTGAAAATAAAGAATAGCGATCGAAGACTGAAACGCCATATTTTATTTAACGAACGATCGCGGAATTCCCAGTGAGACAACCATGTCTAGTTTTCATACATTTTACATACCAATATGAACAGTCGATCTGTTGCCATTTCCCCTGTTCTTCCTTATCGACTCCTGTTTCTTGTTCTATTACGTCATCAGAGAAATCCCCGCCCTCGTAGAGGTCTTCAGCGTACTGTTTCCACCCATCTGCTGTCTCTCTCTCTCTCTCTCTCTCTCTCTCTCTCTGCCTGTCACCTGCTTGGAACAGTGGAGTTAACATTGCTCTCTTAATTTTACCGCATTTGCCTTTATGCGACAAACTTCCGAAATGAGACTTTCGGATCCCAGGTCACACAGTGCTTTAGCTGTAGCGTTGTACCTTCCCCGGAGCAGACACATTGTCTGATCGTCATTTCTTCGTCCTCTGAAAGTCGATCCGAAAGTCCTAGGAGTAAGGGAGGGGCTGTGACCGGACGCTCCATCTCTCCCTATCCTGGTTCACTATGGACACAGCTAAACTACAAAAAATATTATAAGCAAAATGACCACCAGAAAAAACCGGTATTAATATAAAATTAGATGCCCGAAACTCGGCAATCACTGGTGTTACTCATTACAAGCGTTATAGGTTGGTTAATTGACTTAGATAGAACTGAGAGTGTGTTGAATTTAAGTCAACTACCATTATGAATGAAATGTAAGACGTACTAGTGCTACGATGGGTTGATGCATACTAACTATTTGCTCTAAATACTGATTTTGAAAGTTCTATTTTTAAAGTGTTTCTGTATGAGACATAATAGGCCGCCAGAGAAACCAACGAAGACTAGTTTGTGGATAAAGCAAACGTACCGTGATCACTGCATCGATTGCATGTTAAATTCGCAGTCAGACTCAGTCCGAGCTATAATGTTTGGCGCATGGAACAGTGGGTTTGGGAAGAATCTGGGATTGTGTGATCATATATTTAGCATGTTTTAACCCTTGAAAGGAGATATGAGCCTGAGGGTACACATGTATTTCTCTTTTGTTAGACTGACAATACTGTTCGCGCTATTGGCTCAAATGCCTCTGTAGCTTCATATAATTTCTTTACCAGTCTTTTGATGTAAGTCATTGTTGTTATAAACGGTTACATGTGAAGTAGCGGTTGTTTTTTGAAACATCGTGGCGGCCGTGAAATAGATAGTTCCATTAATTCAAGTTTCGTTGCGTATCTATTAGACACTACTTCGAAAATTGGTATTTTTATTTCTGTTGAGTTAAACTACGTGCAAATAATAGCCTTTCTTTAGACGTTCTTTTAAGTTATAAAGCCTAGGAATTTAAATACATTATGCAGATGGAAAAAATGGAGCAGCTTCCATGTACGTCACATAAAAGAAGACGAAATTAACTATTGTGATGGGATTATCCAAATTTTGAAGAGAAACTTGATAGCATACAGGAAGAATTACTTGGAGAGGAAGTGGATGTAGATGATTTATTTTCTAACTGCTCCTTTTGTGGTCCGTCTTTTTGTCTTCAAAATGCAACCCCTAAGGTTTCCTCTGATGAACAAGGCTTTGTTGCAGGTGTTGACTTTTCCTGCACAGGTGACCAAGCAAATAACAATAATTCAGTCCCTTTTGTTTACAAAGGGAAAATGAATTTTATTGGGAATCAAACGAATCATCTAAAGATAGACTAGTATCTCCAGATAACATAATACAGGGAATATTGGATATAACAAGGGCTGCTAACAATTTAGGTGATCCTTACAAGATGGAAGATATTTGGCGTTCGTTGTTTAATGATCAACTCGTAGAACTTACTGTGAGATAGACAAATGTTAAACTGGAACAGTACATAAACAGGACTGAAGTATATCTGAAAATACCTAAAATCCAACTGATTTAAAGAGGAAATGCTGTCCTCTTCCTTACCAGAACAACACTGTTCATGTATTTTTGTTCAGTTCTCCTATAAAAGTATCATGAATGTAATAGATATTAGAATCCATATTTGATGGTGATCATCAGTAAATTATTGTTTACTTCGCTCATTGTACTAATATATTAGTGTATTTCCTTACCACAAAAGTACCCTTTATTACATTTTTTGTCGTCATGTGTGTCAGACACATATTTCATGGTAAGTAATAGAACTACATCAGAGTGCATAAGTGAAAGTAAAATACAAAGACAATAAACAATTCTCACTTCTAAGTACGCATTAACTTATTATCTACCATAGCATGCCAAGCAGTAAAACCCCAGCCCTCCAAAATAATACAGCATTACAGTAACGAAGATGGCACAAATCAATAGATAACCATAAGTCTAATAACTACACCGTCTTGAAGGAATTACATAAGAAAAATAGATACTAAGGGTCTAGCCCATAAAATAATATCACCCAAAATTAAACTAACTGCACTATAACTAATAAAAGTACAACTTATGAATGAGAGAAATAGTAAGTAGACAAGTGAGTGACAATAAACCAGGCTACAAAATGCCAACCAAAGGATAAAATAAGTCAGATCATTGTTTCAACCAAGGTCAGCAATTTCGAAGTTAGGAAGACGAAAAAAAAACCTGTAAGACAAAAAAAAAAGATTTACCACGAAGGAATTAGGTTAATGGAACGGAAATCGGTAGATTATCTATAAAAAAATTATTAATGTTTCAGTAAAATTTGGTGGTTTTTTCAAGAGGAAGAACGTCAAAAATTTAGCAAGTAAATATCGCGGTGGTACACCTCTGGCCCTTATACAAGCAGTAATGTGGCTTGACACTGATCGACAAAGATATTGGTTGTCCTCCTTAGGAATATTGTGCCAAATTCTGTCCAGTTGGTGCGTTACATCGTCAAAATCCCTAGATGGTTTTAGGGCCCTACACACCTTGCTACAGACATTCTCAGTTGGGAAGAGATCCAGCGACTTTGCTGGCATGGTTAGGACATTGAAAGCACGAAGACAAGAAGTAGAAATCCGCTAGGGGTGTGGACGGGCATTATGTTATTCAAATGTGAGCTCAGGATTGATTACGATGAAGGGCAACAAAACGAGAAGTAGAATAACGTGACTTACCGTTGTGGTGTGAGGGTTCCGCGGATGAAAAGCAAAAGGATCCTAGTATGAAATGAAATGGCATCTCACTCCACCATACCAATTTGTCAGGCTGCATAGCGGGTGACAGGGTGCTAACTGTCACAGAGTGTCTCCAGACAAGTCTTCGCTGGTCATTGGGGCTCATTTTAAAGCGGGTGCCGTCACTGAAGATACTTCTATAACAGTTAATGAGTTTTCAGGCCTAATATGCCTGGTGGTGTGCAGAGGTCAATGGTAGTCGGCAGAAGAGGCCCTGTAAGCTCAGCCTCTTACTGTGGTCGACTAATAAAAGGTCTTTCTGATAACTGAAAGTCGGATTGTTGATAATGATGTATCCGGGACTTTGAACGCATCTCTGAATAGTGCTCGTCATGTTCGGTCATCTGTGTAGAGACCGACTGCTTCCTTCTTGACGCTGTGTCTGGCCGTGGTGCGCCCCACCCTGCCAACATTTTCGAACAGTGGCATCACTCCTACTCAAATTTCGAGCGATTCACCGACTGTTCCAACTGGCTTCTTTGAGCCCACCTACATGTCCTCTCCCAAATGCTGGCATCTGCATATACTGTTGACGCGCCTGTCTGCGAGCCATAGTTGCAGTCCAGCTGAGTAATGACTTTATGCCCTGGTATCGACATGCCCCCTGTTTATTATCCTTGCCAGCTGCAAGATGAAATTGTGCTGTAGCGTCACACATCCCCATCTGCCGCGAAGTTCACAGTTTTGCATTTTCCTTATGAATGTTAATTTCTGACCAATATGCATAGCTCCTTCGTGGTCGTCATTTTCTTTTTTCCTGTTGGACTGTATTATTAACGTAAAGAAGATGAGTATGATGAATAAACGCAGCCCCGGACACGATGAAGGTACGCAAAATTTGGACATAAGTATGTTTGCCTTAAACAAGATCTCGCGGATGGAGAGATTTGTTGCATTCCATGCCCTTTTTTCGTGATAAATTCGTCCTCCAGAATAAAGATTACATTTTTATCTCCTATGTGAAGTGAAACTGATCGTAGCAACAAGAAGGATGTACGACGTAGTAAATCCTCAAGGTTACAGAAATTCGAAGGGAGCACGCAACCCATCTACCAAAGTTGTTAAGATCGTATTAAATGGAAATTTGTAAATTTGTGGTAAGGACTATTGGACCAAACTGCTGGGGTCATTGGTCCCTAGGCTTACGCACTACTTAATCTAGCTTAAACTAACTTACTTTAAGGAGAACACACATACCCATGCCCGAGGGAGGACTCCAACCTCCGACGGGGGGGGCCGAGGGAACCGCGACAGAACGCCCTAGACTGCACGGCTACCCCGCGCGTGGTTCTAATCTATAGACGTGAACAGAGTAATAACATCCCCAGTTTATAGCCATAGCTTTGAAGGCAATGGCCTGTGAAATACGTAATTTATCTCCTAAGGCTCTTTGGTTGGACATGCAAAGACCAGTCGGAGCAAGTCTTTCAACAGCAACGTAGAGCGCAGCAATAGGGCGCTTGCTATAAGGACTTGGGTTACATTTCTGCGACACGGAAGAAGAGGTTCTATTACGAGAGCAGCGACTGGAGGGAAGGAAGAGAAAACATCGGACCGGAGAAAGAGGAAATGGAGAGCCAGCGGCATCGTCTCGTCCCAGGCTGTGCATCTGTGCTGAACCGACGTCGGCCAAGATATCAGAAAACCGGATGCCATTACATCAGAAGAGTCCTCTCCAACAGAACACAAATAACACGTAAGAACGTCTTCGTAGGTCTTGCTTATCCTCCCGCTAATAGTAGAACTAAGTCGGAAGCTATATAGTCGAATGGGCCCCTTAAACGGCAACACTCGACAGCATACCGTCGTCCTTCATGGAGCGCGTCGGATGGCGTGTACTTTTCTACGCGATCGTTATCTACTACTTGTAAATAACGCTACACTTTTTTCGCCCAGAAATGGCTCTCATTGTAGCTCACTATTTTCTTCTCCTTAAAACACTTAGATGCTAAATATTTAATGGTTTGACGAAGTAATTTCAGTTATATGATATTGCTGTGCCCGCGTTGTTAAGAAGGACGATGCACGCATATCCGAAGGAACATTGAATCGATCTTCTTAACAAGACGGGCACTGCAGTACCGTACTTATCTGGCGATACCAGCCACCGACTTTCAGTTAATGCTGTACGAGAATTACAGTATGTGTACGAGTGTAGGTTGTAACGCAGGATAGTTAAGTGATCGCTCTTCTAAAGCGAGAAACCTGGGTTCGAGTCCCGATCCGCCACAAACTTTCACTGTCATCATTCCCTTATAGAGATCATGGTGGTCCGTATTTGCAGCTGCGAATGCCCTTAATGTATTTTCGTCTACCCCTGTTCATACAGCGCTCAGCTGCAGCTCCATAATAGAAGCTTCAACACGCGTCACCCTCTCTCAAATAGAGGTTACCCCTTTTCCACCTTCGCTTATTTTTTCTAGTAGTTCTGCATCTCCTCTTTTGTAAGGCTTTTTTCATCTTTGATATTGATCAAACACAAAAATAATAAATGTTTCTTCTATTCTAATTGTAAGGTAATATTTAACAGCATTTTGTTTTATGTGAAAAATATTTATCGCCTTCTTTCCTTTCACTTCTTACGTGACCATTTTATCTAACAGGACAGAGTCTTATTAATCCACTTTCTATGTCTTCCCGATCTGAAACTAACGTTGTTATTAACGTAGCTTAGAGTGTTAATAATAAATTTAGTCTTTCTTTTGGCTGTGAACTTAACACTCTCGTACTAATCGCATCATTTTCCATCAGAGTACAATATTCCTTATTTTAAAATTTGTCTGCAATATGTTTTTTATCCTCTGCAGTATCCCATGCACTTTTATCCAAGTTTTATGTAGTTTTCTTCGAAAGAAGAATTTTGTGTTTCTAGACTTTTACTCGTAGTAAAAAGAAACTAAGCAATCAACATTTACAGTACCATTTGGAAGCTTGTTAGCGAATGATATTCTTCAATATATTAATGTAATATCTGACATTCTAAACAATGACAGAGGTGTCTAATTTCAGATCAGCGACCACAAATACTAACGGTGAAATCCAATAAGACTCACAAAACTCAAAATTGGTTTATTATATCTATGAAAAGTACGATGCTCTTCTCTAATAAAATGACTGGCTCTTAGAGATACAACAGCAATTTTATAAGCAGGAGTGATAGTGAATGCTTGACAACCATCAGTGTAAAAGGCTAACTGAAATGTATCAGTTACGACTTAAAATAACGAAAACCTACATCCTCCACAGATTGTAAACGGTGCCGTTTATACACCAGGAATGTGTCAACTATAAAAGAAATGTATATTGCGATATACGACTGAATAATTTTATATAGATCAGTCAAAAATAAATCCCCGAATAATCATCCTCTTGCGAAAGAAAAGTAAAGGAAAATTAAATCTGTTGCGATCCGCTACAGTTGGTTTACCCGCAGCTCCCAAGTTTGAAATATTGGCTCCCTCTACAGGAGCCAATAAGCCGGCAAACAGTTCACGATATTTCATTTGGTATCAGAATTACGGACTACAGAGTGAAGATAAATTCATGGCTGCAATAAAAAATCATTTGGCTTGTGCATATTAATTATTTTTAAGTAATCAAACTCCCTTATTTTGTTTAGTATAATTCCTTCAGTTTTTTAGTTAAGGCATTCTCTGTGGACATACTGAAATATTGTACAGCTATTTGTCGGTCTTATAGCCGCATTAGAAAATGTCCAACTTCTCAAGCAATGACAGTATCATTGAATATTTCAAAAGCTAAAATAACAGTGAGAAATAACACAAACCATCAGTTAGGGAAACGTACTACTAGATTAGTGTTTTCAGGTATTCGTCTTATAGCCCTTTCGGCAATTTGAATACTATGTTCACATTTTGTGCATTTCTCCCATAGGAAAAAGCAGATATAAACATTGTGTATGTATACAGTACGCAGCTAAAAGGCTCTGGATGTAATACACTGCCTGAATAGCATCTAGGCATATAATTCTATGACATGCAATGACATTGTGTTTGTTAGTATCTTTGCGCGTTCACGGCTATAAATGTAGTGTCGTGGCTTACATTTAATTTCACAGCGTCAGTTCCCTTCACCAAACTGAAATCCATAGCAGCTGTTTTATTTGTTTTCAATAGAACTTTTGTACACATTTACAAGCTGTGAACTTCCCTGAGAGATAGATTTACATTCTCTGCAAGGAATTGCCTTGTTTTGTCTGTGACTTTAACATATCTGTCATTAGGTAAGAGGAATTTTCCCCAAGACTGGCACATTTTTAGTACCCACTCATGCGCAGCAGACGCATTATTATTCACTTGTGATCAGTTTTAGCGCTTCGTTCTTGTACTGTGAACAAGACGTATCCGAGAAATGAGCTTCGAAGTCGCTTCATAATTGAAGTTCCTCGACTACAACGCAGCAAATCATTTCATTCAAGCAGCTACCCTAATAGAATCGGATAGTCAAACAAAGATTAAATCGTTGATGATGAATGTCAAATTTCTATACACTGTTTTCATAAAAGTCATTGTCATCTTTTCATGTTAAAATAATAGACTATAGTAATACTGTCCTTTTTTGCAGGGCCTTGTTGCTACAAGGTTTTAGAATTCCTGTATCTTTAATTCTGTTGTGAATTAGTAATGTTAATGGAAATATTTGATCTTTATTAAATAGTGTGGTGCATAGCCCTGCATCCCAGTTCCAGTTTAGATTCTCGTATAATTTTTGGCATTTTAAATTTGGAGGAAGTAGCCGGTTTGGTGAAGCAACGACAGCGCCCCATGAGTGCTCTATCGTCTTCACATTTTAACATTTGTAAGAGGAATCTGGAATCTATGTTCATAAACGATGCTCGATTATTGTTATGCAAACTTTTTTCTTACACCGATAGTCAACAATACCACCATTTTCAGTCTCCAAGCGTGCTGGATTCGAAAGACTACTTCCTAGTCTGCACGTAATTATTCCATGAGAAACAATTAAACTTCCAGTACTTTAAATCTCCCTTACATAATAAGAAAAGCGCAAAAGAACCAATACTATCTTTCTCATTTTATGAATGCTTGTTATCTTTTCTAATCGGCAATGTGATGCATCTATTCTTCGAAAACAATTCCCTCTCGTGAACTAACTTAATGTAACAAAAGCTATTCTGGAGAAGAAAGGCGGTACATTACAACAGCCATCAGTACTCAGATACAATGTAAAATTACGATATAAGCTACGTAATTGTTTAAGCACATTTTAAACCGTATGTTTATTAGAAGCAGTTATTTCTCGTCGTTAATTGCCAAATTTGCATGAAGTTTTTCTAAGAGGAGTTATATTAACTCCTTAATGAACAAGTGTTAGTTGATCGCCACATGAAAACGAATGGAAAACTGTTAAATGACTTAGGTGATTCCGGTATTCGAAAAAACATCGATTATTGAGGTCGTCTGTTTTCTGCAAGTCCATTCGGACAGATTACTATCTGCAGGAGCGACGTGGAAACATGAGACACACAAAGGATGAAGAGATGACTATGATGAGCTACTTCATTGTATTAAATACTTGCATTCCTTTCTTTTGTGTGCTTGCCTTCAGTAACTAATAAATCCTCTTGGGACTGAATAGGAAGTCGTTCTCTTCGTTTATTGATTTTGTAAATGGCACTGAACGTAGCGGGGAGAAGACAGTCAATAAAAGACCGTTTTCATTAAAGTGATGGCCCATAAATTTAATACAGAGGTCAACGGACATACATTACTGGATAGAACACCACTCTTTCAAATAAAACAGAGCAATATTTCACGTTAATTAAAGTGCATTCCACGGTGGAGTGAATCAAACTGCCAAATGATGTCAAGTGAGAAGACTGCAGGAGCCATCTGTTAGCGAAAGAGCGCCGAATATAGCACGTTCGCTAACCAAGACTTAAGTTAGGGCTAATTAAGATTTATAATTTTTTCCTGGTTACTTTTCTTTTGCTTACTTTTGCTGTTCATTTATCTTCGGTTGTCTAGAATTATTTTTATTCTACAGTACGGAATGTAACTATAGAGGTTTTTAAATAAAAACAGTCTAGGATCGGACGTAAGTTATTAAAATTTAAAATTTACTGAGCTGGTGACTGGTTTCGATCGTGGTGGAATCATCATCAGACCATTAGCACTCCATGATGGCGGCTGGAGAGAGCATCTAGAAGCGACGATAAACGCTGCTGACCAACTCCAAGCAGTTATCTTGGCGTCCTCTCAGCCATCTTTGGACTACGTATAGCTATTGCAACCTACTATAGAGGGCAAGCCTGTTGAAGTACTACATGTGACGGAATAATACTTCTTTAGATTCTGTGCCGTAAATAGAATTTAGTTTCGTTGCATAATTTAGATGTCACCTCATATTTAGGCTTTTTGCTATTGCATCTGTAGTAGCTACAATTTACTGCAATCTTGTTGCGAAATTATGACCTAGTCTGTAAACATTGGCCGCGCTACTGGCTCGCAAGCTGCCGTGCGTTGATCAGCAGTGTTTATCGTCGCTACACAGCGAGCTTTCCTCTCACTCCAGCCATCATTATGGAGCTTTAATGGTCTGACGATGATCGTACCACGATCGAAACCCATCACCTGATTAATGAATTTAAAATACTGATGACCTACATGCAATTCGACACTGTTTTAATTGAAAACACTTATCGAATTTTTGATCATTGGTTCCCGGGTACTATATTCCAAAAGATGCTAAATGTAACTATGTTTTGCTTCATTTATATTGCCGCATAAATCTCTCATTAACTGCGAATGCAAAACTGTGACGTATGTTTGATCATCATTACAATGCTTTTTCCAAATGCGTTATGCAAAACTACATGTAATATGCATACCTGTTAAACGAACTATGATGCGAGGGCGATGTCGATAGTAGCATTCGAAGAGTGTAAATTAGTGAGTACGCTGTGTGTGACGCACATTCGAGTTTATGTTATGTGTTCATGCTAGACCGCGTTCTTATGTTTCGATCACGATTTGATGAAAATTTCGACACGGAAGTTATGAAAGAACACGTTAGACCGTGTGAACTGTATAAGCGTCGTGGGGCTGTAGACACCAGTGACGATATAGCTGCGATTGAACAATGATTGTCGTTGTTAGAACGGAAATCTAAATGTGTTGTATAAACTAATGTACTTTAGAATTATTTTCTTCTATGATTTAATGAAGGCCGCGTTCGTTAAAACATTGACAACCGCCGTGCAAACATTGAAACTGTTTCTTACATGTAATACTGGTGCCACGAAAACTGTGAATTCGCCATCATGATATTCACGTTAAAAACGGATGTTCCCTCGCTGTCTGTCAGTCAAAGTTAATTTTATATTGCTTTACAAGTGGGTATGGGACGCTGATATCGGGGTGTCGTCTGTAAGAGATGTCATTGTCGGGGTAGATCGAAATTTGGATCTACACATCGACGATTACGTTCAACTGGCATATGGCAAAAGGAATACAACGAAAAATAACATTTTCGCCAGTAGATTTATAACAGGATATATCGATGGTAATATCACGACTGAAGGAGCTACAGTAACTACCAAGCCCAAGGTGAGCTGCCGTCGACGTCACATCGCAGAGACCCAGTGACAACGAGAAATGCGGGCGCAGTAACGAATTTGCGACGTCATACAAGTTCTAAGCAAAGAACGGAAAACAGAAAGGTGGAGAGTGTATATAAGGGTCTATACAAGGTCGATGTACTTGAGGACAATATTATGGAAATGGAAGAGGGTGTAGACGAAGATGAAATGGGAGATATGGTACTGCGTGAAAACTTTGACAGAGCACTGAAATACCTGAGTCGAAACAAGCCCCGGGAGTGGACAACATTCCATTAGAACTATTGACAGCCTTGGGAGAGCCATTCCTGAAAAAACCCTACCATCTGGTGAGAAAGATGTATGAGACAGGCGAAATAAACCTCAGACTTCAAGAAGAATACAATAATTCCAATCCCAAAGAAAGCCGGTGTTGACAGATGTGAAAATTACCGAACTATCTGTTTAATAAATCACGGTTGCAAAATACTAACACGAATTCTTTACAGACGAGTGGAAAAACTGGTAGAAGCCGACCTCGGGAAAAATCAGTTAGGATTCCGTAGATATGTTGGAACACGTGAGGCAATACTGATCCTATGACTTGTCTTAGAAGACAGATTAAGGAAAGGCAAACCTACGTTTCTAGCATTTGTAGACTTAGAGAAAGCTTTTGACAATGTTGACTGGAATACTCTCTTTCAAATTCTGAAGGTGGCAGGGGTAAAATACAGGGAGTGTAAGGCTATTTACAATTTGTACAGAAACCAGACGGCAGTTATCAGAGTAGAGGGGAATGAAAGGGAAGCAGTGGTTGGGAAGGGACTGAGACAGGTTTGTAGCCTATACCCGGTGTTATTCAATCAGTATATTGAACAAGCAGTAAAGGAAACAAAAGAAAAATTCGAAGTGGGAATGAAAATGCATGGAGAAGAAATAAAAAGTCTGAGTTTTGCCGATCACACTGTAATTTCGTCAGAGACAGCAAAGGACCGGGAAGAGCAGTTGAACGAAATGGACAATGTCTTGAGAGGAGGATATAAGATGAACATCAACAAAAGCAAAACAAGGATAATGGAAGAAGTCTAATTAAATCAGGTGTTGCTAAGGGAGTTAGATTAGGAAATGAGACTCCAAAAGTAGTAATTTGGGGAACAATAAAACTGATGATCGTCGAAATAGAGAGGAAATAAAATGTAGACTGACGATGGCAAAGAAAGCTTTTCTGAAGAACAGAAATTTCTTAACATTGAGTATCGATTTAAATGTCAGGAAGTCGTTTCTCAAAGTATTTGTATGAAGTGGAGTGTAGCAATGTATGAAAGTGAAACGTGGGCGATAAATAGTTTGGACAAGAAGAGAATATAAGCTTTCGAAATGTGGTGCTACAGAAGAATGCTGAAGATTAGATGGGTAGATGACATTGCTAATGAGGAGGTATTGAATAGAATTGGGGAGAAGAGAAATTTGTGACACTACTTGACTGGAAGGAGGGATCGCTTGGTAGCACATATTCTGAGGCATCAAGAGATCACCAATTTAGTATTGGAGGGCACTGTGGAGGGTAAATATCGTAGAGGGAGACCAAGAGATGAATACACTAAACAGATTCAGAAGGATGGAGACTGCAGTACGTACTTGCAGATGAAGCAGCTTGCACAGGATAGAGTTGCGTGGAGAGCTGCATCAAACCAGTCTCAGGACTGAAAACCACAACAACAACAAGTTTCCTTGCGTGTCGTGTATCGCGAATGCTCTGCCACGTGTGCGGCCAGGTGGGAAATCGGTATATGAATGTAAAGCTACTCACTAGAGCCTTCAACTTTGGCACGTTTTGTCGAGAGCTTGAGGTTTTTGAAGGCATGACTGCCAGTATTGGATTAGTGCGAAATTTTGCCTCGTTACCCATCGGAGAAGGTTGGAGCTACTAGTAAGACCTGTAGTGTCTCATGCTGTGACGCACTGTAACATCCATTCACATATTTTATTCAGAAAATTATTTACAACATCATTAGTGTGGAATCTCAATGAACATTCTCGTGATATTAATAAAAAGAACTTCAACGTTACTAAAATAATACATAATTACTGTCAATGACATAATTGAATATTCTGTAAAAAACCTGTATCTCAGTCAATACCTATTGGAAAAGATAATAAAAATCTCCAGCTCTTATTATCTATAAGACTTCTAGAATAATTCTTCTTTTTGTTCGAACCTATGTACTGATCGGATGTGATTGTTGTCTCGTATCACAGGGGTCTGTAAATAAACTGTATTATGTTGTTAAGTAATGTTTGAAAAATAAAGTTTCTGTGTCATTGAATTCAACCACTTTGTTTGAAATTTATTTCGATACGATTCTCGTCCTATGTAAATGTTAAGTTTTCTCATCAGGTACAATCTCGCGCAGCCATTAACGCTGTTGATAACGGCGCGATATGTCTTTAAATGCTGAATAACTTGAGAAATACTTTTAAATGTTAATGCATATAGTACAGGTACAGAAAAGCTTTAATATATAAATATTATTTGTTAGTAGCAAAACAGTGGCTTAAGGAGGTTCAATAAGTGATTGTCTTACGTTATCAGCCATCTTAGTGAAATATTGTAACGGCAGTTTTAAACTGAATTTTTGGGCAGACGTAAATCTTGATGGCCAGTTATTACTCAGAGGTAATAAATTACACTTACATTGTGAATAATCTTTAAATATAGTGCAAACAGCATCTTACGTGGTGAAACAAATTGTTCTCTGCTGATGTATGTAGCCTGGTTATTCCGTAACGACTTTTATGATACACTTGTGACAGGAAACAATACATTAGTGCAGTGCGCGTGTGGTATTGTGCGTCAAAACTGTTCATTTTGCTTACAGAATAGTATTGGCACCTCGAATACTAGTAGTGGTAATTTGGATAAACGATCTGCAACCAGTAACAAGACTACTACGTAACAGCACTGAATTTAGCTATAGATCATTAGTGTTGTATAGTTGAGATTATTTGACATTTTGTTGTTCAAATGTGTGTGAAATCTTATGGGACTTAACTGCTAAGGTTATCAGTCCCTAAGCTTACACACTACTTAACCTAAATAATCCTAAAGACAAACACACACACCCATGCCCGAGGAAGGACTCGAACCTCCGCCGGGACCAGCCGCACAGTCCATGACTGCAGCGCCTTAGACCGCTCGGCTAATCCCACGCGGCTTATTTGACATGAATTTAGCTTGTTTACTGGTTGTATAATATCACTTTCGTGCATGAACTTAGTTTCATTTACCCTGCTTGACAGACAACGTCGCTCTATGTTCCCAGGTGGAGATTTCCTTAAGAAAATAACGATCATTAGCCGAGAGAAGCATTAATGAAATAGAACCTCATGTTACGCTAATAATAGTAGGCAACTGGTTTTGTTGTAGTCCTGCCCAAAATTATACAACACTAATCTACCAGCACGCCACGGGGCCCGTATATCGTTAGCCCCAGCAACGACAGCACACATAGCTAAGCTGCTCTCCGTCTGTAAGGACTTAAAGTATTTCATAAGGTTTAAAATTTCATTTTCTTTTGCGGCGGAGTTTTCTTAATGTTTGCTTTTCTTAAATGAATGTAATTTCTGTAAGAAGTATTCGCAACCTCTCTAAC
Organism: Schistocerca americana; assembly: GCF_021461395.2. Classification (NCBI taxonomy): domain Eukaryota; kingdom Metazoa; phylum Arthropoda; class Insecta; order Orthoptera; family Acrididae; genus Schistocerca; species Schistocerca americana. The sequence continues at coordinate 712,947,085 of NC_060121.1, read as the reverse complement.
GAAGTGGTTTTCACCAAGAAGAGTAACAAATACTATTTGATACCTCTGTTTGCGTTACATTGACGCTGTTTTTATGTGTTTTCACTTCTCTTTTGGAGGGTTGCGTCGTTACGGACGTGAACAGCGTTCTCGTCAGGTGCATTTACCTTTGTTGTTGCTGCTGGTGGACGTCCGCAATCTGTAGGAACTTTAAACGTAATAGCAGTACCGCTACGCAAAATGTATTTACGTTCAGCTGAACGTTATAGAACCGCCTACCCATGAACAACTTCGAATTTTTATGGCTGTCTTTTATAACTGAGCGTAATTCCAGTCTGCTCCATTAATATTTACGAAATTACTTATGGGACTTTTTGTTGTGTCTTGTATCTTCTTGGAGTTCGTTATTGAAATCTGATGTGGTTACTTTCCTGAACGTTGAATGTAAAATAGATTCCTTGCACAGTAAATAATCAAAACTCCCAGTCAAAATAACTCACAGTAAATTACTTGGAACTGTTTCCTTTTGTTTACGGTGTTTTTAGTGATAAGACATTGTTGTTTGATTGCTGTCTTGATGCAATATGTTAATCTTTGGACGCTGTTTTTGATATTTAAAGGGTGGTGTACTCGTAATTATTTTTTGTTTGTTTTCTTTCCATCAAGTCTACAATCTGAAGATAATAGATGCTGAATGGGTAACTACCTACCGTTGAAGAGGTGGGAGATAAAAGTAGATAACGTGTTATGGGGAATGTAGAAAAAGGTCAATCTTTAAATCTGAACCAGATATCAAAGGACAAGTAGATGGGAAGGGAAGAGCAGAGAGAGCTGCATTACATTCACCTAACATGGAAGAGGGGCAAAAATAAGTGAATGGGTAGATAAAAGCCTTTAATGAATGACAAATGGAAATAAAAGAATCGCAAATGGGAAATGAGTGGAAAGGTAGAAGTTGTTACCAAAACAGAAGAAAATGGAAGAGAAAATGGAAATTATAGTCGAAAAATTCGAGCAAAGCTTAAAGTAATTCAAAAAGTAGATTCGAAAGAGGTATTTAAGGAAACATAATTTGAATTAAGATAAAAACGAAGGATATATGAGAATGTCACAAAAGAAAGAGCAGAATGCTTTGAACCAAAAATTCATGAGTATAAGGTAAGACTGAAAGGAAAGGCTACTGTGAACAGATTTTCTATAAACATAGTGGAAAAGACTAAGGCAGAAGTAGAAGATCTTAAATAGACTATTTTTGTGATTTGAAAGGGGCTACATAAATTTAGAAAACTGTACGAAGTACAAGTTTTAAGGCATTGATAGTGCAGACAAGTGAAGTCAGTGGCCTTAATATTATAGTGTTCGATCATAATGGAAACATGCATTCTGTGTCTTTTATAAATAGTCTGAAAGATAATTTACTGCCGATGGGATGGAGAAAAATAAACTGATGGGAGCAAGCGCTTGCTTAAAGTGAGATGGTCTGGATTGGGGAGCATATGCACCAGACAAGTATCACACTTTCAAGGGACTTGTGTCCACATTTCTGGGAGAGTACTGGTCTAGGAAAACACCAAGTGGTGATATACGGGGCTTTAAGAAGCCCCCACGATATGAAAGGATAGCTAAGGAGTTAATGAGAGAGTATTATGAGAGGTGTAAGTGCAAGTTAAAACATTTGGCTATCCCATGGTGTGAAACGAATAGAAAAGAAGTTCTAATAGGTATGTTGCCTAAGACAAAATAATACTAACAATATTAAGGATTTTCTGAGCAGAATGAGGGATCTAGATAAACTGAGAACATGTTATTCACTTCAAAAAATCAGTGATTCTGAGTGGTATCATGAGAACAGAGATCAGACAGAGAGTGTCGGATAAATGTGAGAGGTAGATGACGAATTTCTCGGTTGAAACTTAAGAGGGAACGGTAGAGATCGTTACAAAATAGGAAACTCCCAAATGGGAAACAGACTCCCAGTACAATGTGGGCCCGTGCAGGAGGAGTTGCAACTTCTGGACTTATGAATGTTACAAGTTGTCATGGTTAAACAAGAAACTTAGTGCTTTGTAATCATACTGCTACTGATTATGGCCACATAATTTGCAGAAGTCAGAACTTTGTTACTGAAGAGATTGTGCCCTAGGTTAATGATAGAAATAATGTTCAGTCATTGAGTCAGTAGGATCATGCATGGTAATGTTTTCCCGTATGTATGATGGAGTTAAAGAATATCAGAAGCAGCAGGGAAATAGGTGGAGGGAAAAATGTACTGCAAAATGAAATTGATAATAGGGATGAAGAAAATATTAGTGATTGTAATAGTAGTAATGATGATGAAGATGATGGAACACAAGACGATGTATTTCTGATACTTAAGAGCTTGCATAGAGGAGAAAGGGAAGAAGATAGAGCATTGTCAGAAATTGTCGAGCAGAACACTATGACACATTTGTGAACCATGAAATAGATGTTGGTGATGAGGAGAAATTTAACGATTTCATTATTAGTAAAGATAGAGGGTAGGTAGACAACGAATAACAAGAAGATAATAAGTTTTGTGGCATTCGAAAAGAACCAGGAGAAAATATATATTCAAAATTACGTTGTAATGATTGGGCGCCTGTTGATACTGAGTGATGTTGATGTTTCTTGGATTGGACAACGTCTTGGGAAAATGGCATGTACGGTAGAGAAGAGAAAACTCATTCGGATAATGAAAGAGAATTAAAGTAGTTGCTGAGAGAGTTTCAGTGAGATCAAGAAACGTGTTGATGTGGCACGTAGTAATTCGTTGGAAACTTCTTGATCGTTGAATACTTTATTTATGACACATGTCGAGTAATCATCACCGTGTAACTGAGGAAAAATTTACACAAATATGAATTACAAAACCTTACATACAAATATTTCAAGATAAGTCTAAGATCAGGAAAGAAAGAACACGTTGAGTTCAAGCATTTACAATATGCTTGGCAAAGCTCATACAGTTGGGCAATACAAGAAAATTGTAGGCTCTGATGTGCAATTGTCGTTAGGTGTATCTACAAAAGACGATATTTAGAGACATCGCACGCCAGAATGGATACAGCAACTCTGAGGACCATATTATTTCAGTTTGGAGCCTGATAGCGTTGGTCTGAACGACAGAAATATATCAGATAAGAGAGCTTATTATACACAAAACATCATAAATATCCCTTACTTCACTGCATGTATGTTTTTATTAATAAGCATCATATCATCAGTGAAGAAATAAAACATACACTACATGATGAATAAAACCTGTGATAGGATATATACAAAGAACATACAGCACACTAGGCACATGTCGAAAAATTGAGAGAGAGCAATGTAAAGACCATCATTATAAAGAAAGACATCACAATTTTTCATTAATATAGATGGCACATGTCAAGAACAAAATATTATCACAAAATGATAATGTTTCCACTGTAATAACTACTGTCAGGGAAAGGTAGGGGGCAAGAGAGACAGATTTTGAATTAGTTGCGGCGAGGGGAGCGTGGAAGAAAAGCTGAGAAGAGCAGGAAAATAGGAAAGGGAAGGTGGGAAGTGGCAATGGGGTGGGGAGGGAGGGCGAGGGGTACTGTGGTAAGAATACTCTCAATTGACAGAAGGGAATGAAGAAGGAGGCTAGAATATTACTCTAATGGTACATTTTTACTAAATTTTATATAATAAACGTAACGATACGTAAAATTATTTTGTTACTACCTTCTAAAGTAGACCATTAGACTGAAACCTCCTGAATATGTTTGCAAGCATTGCAGTGTTATTAGAGAGTATTACTGACAGAAGGTAGGATGGGGGAAGGGTGAGGAGGAGAAGGTGGAATGAAAAGTTAAATGAGTAAAATGCAATTATACAACATAATTTAAATACGATATGCAACTATATAACATTCTTCACACAAACACACACACACACACACACACACACACACACACACACACTATCTGAAGAGGAAACATGGTGTGCATGATCCACATATACTAAGATCGAAATTTAAGGTGTTTTAGACAGCTGAGAACTATTGAGACCAAGACATATCATGTCTACAAAACAAAACATAATAAATAATAAATTTTCCAAAGAAATGTTAGTGTACACTGGGAATAGATAGATGTAGGTTTGGAGGAGAGCCCTAAGTACTGGGAATGGGGAAGATGAGATCGATGTTGAAGTAGTGGAGGCGAGTGGTAGGGGGAGGAGATAAGGAAAGTACTTGAAGGAGGTGATGGAGATCTGAGGAACTGAAGGGAAGGATGGCATAATAAAGAGATTGAACAAAGAAGGGAGGACAGGGGGAGAAGTGTTACTAGAATGGTAAATTTTCGCCAAATTTTATTTCTTTAACAACCATAATAACTTTTAAAATTATATTAAAACTTAGCTACTATTATTTCCAGTACATTATTCTGTTTCAAAATAACCCTCAAGCTAAAACTCCGTAAATATGTTTACATTGAGCCACTTCATTAGAGAATATTACTGGGGGGGGGGGGGGGGATTGTGGGAAGCGAAGGGGAAACCAGGAAGAGAGAACGAAAAGTTAAATGAGCAATATGCACATACGCAACATTATTCTAATACAATAAACAAGTAAATAATAGTACTCTCATACACACTACTTGACGGGAAACCATTGTGTACGTGATCCACATACAACAGGAAAGAAATTTGCATGTGCTTTAGCTAGGAATTTTAAATGGATTACTAAGCACAAACCTCATGAAATATTTTTTACATGTACATGAACATCATGATAACATACTACAGCCGGCCTGTGTGGCCGTGTTGTTCTAGGCGCTTCAGTCTGGAACCGCATGACCGCTACAGTCGCAGGTTCGAATCCTGCCTTGGGCATGGGTGTGTGTGATGTCTTTAGGTTAGTTAGGTTAAAGTAGTTCTAAGTTCTAGGGGACTGATGACCACAGATGTTAAGTCCCATAGTGCTCAGAGCCATTTTTTGAACATACTGCTGAGGTTTGCAGGAAGTGGGGGGAATGAAAAGTCAGGTACACAATTTGCTCATACATAACATAATCCAGATACATAATATTTGTGGAGGGACCACTGTGCAGCTGAACATTGTATAACATGAATGAAAGAGGGGGTAGAAGGAGAGGCGGTGTTGCAGGTTAGCTGACTGAATTTAAAATATATTAACAATCATAGACCACAGATAGTTTGAAATCATAAAAATCCATGAAAAAGGGGCCAGTATTACAATATACATGACTAGCTTTAGAATACATTAAAAACCATAGACCACAGGTACAATTAGCGTCATTGAAGAAATTCATAAAATAAGGAAAGATGGTGTTGGGAGGAGGAGGGTTTGGAGGAAGAGGAAACAGCCTACATGTGACAAGTATATATGAAGCAAACTGGTGAAATACAGTTGAAGAACATGTACTATTTAAACTTGTGCAATGCATTCTCAAAAAATTTAAAAAAAATAAAATATCCCTAGTTCATTCAACATTCGATGGGGCTAAGAAATCTTCTTAGTATATATCTCCAATTCCACCATGAAAACCAAAATCCGACCACCTGCAACAGACTGTAATATCTTAAGACCCTCATCAGTCTGATCCAATTTGTGTGCCCTTTCTCCGTATGCTGCCCCAACTGCACTGGCATTACTAGCACAGTTATGCTCTCAGTACCATGTGTAGATATTCCTCACCATCAGATCATTGAGGGTTGCAAAAGGTGTTATTTATGCTGTTCTGTTTTTTAGATATTATTCATTGTTCGTCTCAGCAGGTTTCATCTCAGTAATTTACTTTCAATATCATTATAGGTAGATCATTATATTGTATTCCAAACTAAAAAGTATATTTCTTTCCTATGATATGTGGATTATGCACACTACGTTTCGTCTCCAAACTATATGTCTCTGAATAATATTATGTAAGTGCACATTGTATATGAATAATGTGATGTATTTCTAAAAAAGGGTCTTCTATAGCCTAGGGATAGCGTCTATGAGTAGAAATCGAAACCTTCTTGGTCCAGGGTATGAACCCTGCCACCACTTACATTTTGATTAAAACTCATCAGTAGTGGTGGCTGAGGACTTCTGGCACAAGCAGTTAACCCTCATTCAATCGACAGCGTTGTGAAAGAGGGTGGAGGGGATTCAGTATGAGATATGAAAATGAAAAAAGGGACTTGGGTAAGAAAGATGATGAAAACCAATTCAAAAAATATAACAGATTATACAGTGGAGTGTTGTTTAAGTTAACTAATAAGAATTCAGAAAACTAGAAAGTGTGTCACTCCAATGAATACATAGATGAGTTAATCGATCACATCCATTTGAGTTTTGAACACATAGGTGCAAAAAACTGTATACAGAAGTTAAGAGAACATATGAATTTAGAAAATATGGTCAAAAGTGTGAGCTACTACATAAAACCCATGACAGTCGCCAGAGGGCTAAAGTTACCAACCAAGTATGTAGACATCCTATGCAAAATTTTAAACAAAATGATTTTAAGGAAATGTTAGCCATGGGTTTCCATGGTCCTTTGTCAATGATGAAACAAGATTTTGTCAAAAATTTTGTAGTGATCAAGGTATTTACTACATTTATAAAGGTTTAACCTTTGTGGAATGTAACTGGCAAAGCATTTTCCACTAAAGTAGAAAATGACTATTTTATTAAATTTGGGAAAACTTAAGCTACACTGTCCGATAAAGGATCACAATTCACATGCAAAAACTGGAATGGAGGGGTTGCAAACAGGCAATAACAGTGATACACACTTTAACTTATCATCTGGCAAAAAATCCCTGCAAAATTGTCTGGTTTTATTGCTGCAGTATGTGTAGCAATAACCACAGATAGTGTTGTAGAGAACACTGAGTAAGCAATAAATAGCGCTAGTCATAATGGAACACATTTTACTCCTTATGAAACTATGAAAGATGAGAGGTCTGTAAATTTGATGGATGAGAAACTATCTTTCTCTCCTAAGTATGAGTTATGTTAGAATGAGAGAAAGAAGAGGGTGGGATAATTGGTGAAGACGAAACTATTGGAGAGGAAGGAAATACGTGATGATATGATGAAAGGTGTTTTTGGTATTGAAGTTGGGGATCTGGTATTAGTAAAGACACATGATCAATCAAAATGAATAAATAAGGAAGTGTCAAAGTTCTTTGATGTGCGTAGGGCCCATTGGAAGTATCTAGTCATCACACATAAGTATTCTGTCTAATTTGTCCAAAGGCGAAGAAGAAATTTGCTCTTAAGCATATGGTCGTTTTGAAGCCATACAAAGTAAGAATGGCACCAATGAGAACTGTTAATGTATTGAGTGGATTGATATTTTAGTGTGGATCACGGAATACTAAAGGGATAGTAAAGAAGTGGTTTTGAGAAATAAAACCTCAGGTGATTCATTTTTACTAAACATGTGCAGTAACATGCATTGGGGCTGAAGCTGTTGCTACAGTCTTTATTCCTTTAGTCTTCTGCCTTGATTCCTAGTCTTATATTAGTCTACATATCTATCAGAACAATTCTTCATCTATGGAACTATCCAAGTAAGGAATGAGAAGATAAAACTTGATACGATAGTATTCACAAGTATGAAGTACTGCCTGACGATGCTGAAATGAAAATTTAGTGACAGGTGAATGATTAGGAAATCATCAAGTGTCGTTACTTGTGAACAACTGTATGTAGGAAATTTGAGAGCTCTGATGTAAACCAAGTCTAGTGTTGGTAGCGTGCCAATGTGTGATCATCTAAATTTGTTTTGAACTGCGTGATTTGAACAGGAATAACAAAGAATTTTTAGTATTTTGTTGCTGTGTAGCAATAATGGTAGAAGATAAGAAGTAATTAATGATAAATAATTGAAATCTGGAGGAGAGCAACTCAGTTTCGCTCATATCTGTGAAAGTGTAGGAATGACTGCTCGATGAAATAATGAATTATGATTGACAGCCGTAAGGAAAAGTTGAGGTAATTAGTGAAATGAGAAACGAATAAATTAAAGTAAGATTTAATTATGAAAAAGGTAATATAAGATTGGCACATTTATTATTATATTTTTATTTATTTATTTAACCAGGCAAGATAAGGTTCATCAGGCACTCTCTTACATCTAACCAGGCACCCTACATATTTTGCTTTCATACGTTTTAGTAGGCATGTTAAACTACGTCTTGTTAAAAAAGTAAAATAAACAACTGCAAAGGCACGCTTGGAAAAATACACACGTATACAGTTTAAATTCGTAGATGATAAGTACTGCTATAATTAGACATTGTGACAGAGACAGATTTTAGATAGAAGTACTAGCAGCAGCGGAGATGATGGAAACTGATGCTGAAGGGAGGAGAAGAATAGTAACATAATAAAACGCAGTTAAGGAAATATAAAAGAAAAGAACATTGCGTGGCTAATGGAGATAGATGAAGAGGAAGACGTAGAGAAAGGAGCAAGATAGGAGACACTATCTTTGCTATTTGAGAGAGGGCTAGATTGGCCTTGTACATTAATCTTAGAAAAAAAGTTATGCGGGTGATAGTATGAAGTGCTTAAGCTTCTTTTTAAAATCAGCAGGGGATTGAATTTTGCGCAAAGTAAGGGACAGTTTCATCTAGAGGCGGACAGTGGCCGCAGAGGAGTTCGCAAACGTTCTTCTTCTGTGAGTGGGCACAGTTATTATACAAAATAAAAGTGATCTTGTGTTTCGACTATGATGGCATCGAAGGTGTTTAATCTCTGAGGTGCTTGCACGACGAGGAGCCGGTGAAGTAGAGACAGTGTGGTAGTCACGCAAGTTTTCTGGCCGCAGCCACCCTAGCTGGAAGTATAAAGCGGTAACATGATCAAATCAGCAAATGTGGTATTTGTAACGTGCACAGTAATTCATGGTTAGTTCTAACCATCTTTTGTTTTCACTATTGGTTCCATGCTGAATTACATCACAGCATTGGAGGATCGGTAGGACGAGTGATTCCACGAGCTGGCGTTTCACGTCTTGTGGAAATACGTTCCGAAATTTTTTGAGAGCGTATAGACAAGTGAACGTCTTCCGGCACACTTCGACTGTATTCTCTGCACAGTTGAGATTCTCATACAAAGTACACCCAAGTACTTTACTGTTTTCTGATACGGTTTTTCCAATACTGTCGAGCAGAATACGAGGCAGCCATTCGCGGAAATCTGAACTTATTAATTTATGATGAGCCAGTAATATTATTTGTGTATTTTTTTTCCATTAAGTTCAAAGCCCCAGGTTTTTCGCACATGTCACCACCGAAGACAGGTCATCACTCATACGAGCGATTGCGGTGTTTATAACTTCAGGTCTGACATGTAGGTACTGCTGGAGGTCTTTGGCATAGAAATGATATTTACAGGAGGACAGGACCAATGAAATGTCATTGACATATAAGGAAAACAAAAGTGGATCTAAGACTCATCCTTGTGGCACTCCTGAGGAGACCTATTTCCAGGAAGATTTTTCACTTACACTGACAACACATTGCTGTCTGTCTTTTAAGTAGCTTTCAGACCACCTCATTGCACTATCTGAGAAATTAAGCTGTGGCATTTTTCTGAGCAATATGTCAAAGCTGATAGTGTCAAAAGCTTTTGTGAAAGCTAGTACCGTCAATACTATTGCCTTTCGGCTGTCGATGACATATTTTGGGTCATCAGTTACTTTAATCAGAGCAGTGTTTGTGCTGTGGCGTTTAGGGAAACTAGATTGAAATTTATCAAATAGGTTAAAATCATACAGGTATTCAAGACTTGATCATGAACAACATATTCAACTGGAATGAGATTTTCACTCTGCAGCGGAGTGTGAGCGGATATTAAACTTCTTGGGAGATTAAAACTGTGTGCCGGACCGATACTCGAACTCGGGACCTTTACCTTTCGCGGGCAAGTGCTCTACCAACTGAGCTACGCAAGCACGACTCACGCCCCGTCGTCAAGGCTTTACTTCCGCCAGTACCTCGTCTCCTAGCTTCCAAACTTTACAGAAGCTCTCCTGAGAAACTTGCAGAACTAGCACTCCTGAAAGAAAGGATACTACAGAGACATGGCTTAGCCGCAGCCTGGGGGATGTTTCCAGAAAGAGATTTTCACTCTGCAGCGGAGTGTGCGCTGATATGAAACTTCCTGGCAGATTAAAACTGTGTGCCGGACCGACACTCGAACTTTCGCGGGCAAGTGCTCTACCGAATGAGCTACCCAAGTACCACTCACGCCCCATCCTCACAGCTTTACTTCCGCCAGTACCCACGAAAGGCAAAGGTTCTGAGTTTGAGTCTCGGTCCGGCACACAGTTTTAATCTGCCAGGAATATTCAACATATTCAACTGCTTTGGAAACATCATTCATTATGCTAATTGGTCGGTAATCACTAGGCAGTAGCGGGTTTTCGATCTTAGAGATGGGTCGAATTATGTTTCTTTTCCATGCAGTGGAGTACTGTCCACGAGGGAAAAATTAAATATGTCTGTTAAGACAGATACTAAGATATCGGCAACATTCTTAATCATCATTATACTTATACTGTCTTTGCCTATCGCATCAGAAGAAATTCTCATTAGTGCTTTTCTTGCCGTATTTATTGTTACGTGTTTTAGGTGGAAGGTATCGTGGTTAGTTATCGAGCTAGTGGATTCTTGAGGACGGTAATTATCAGCTGTATGGGCATTGAGAGGTGCAGAGAATAATTCATTTAATTCGTTAGCTGGGACCTGAAATGCCCGATTCTGCCTTTCTGACACCCAGGCTTGGCAGATTCTTCCACAAGGTCGTTGGCGTCAGGTGGCTGCATGCATGGGAGCGAGCGTGCCTGATTGTAGTATTGTGAATGCATAGTTTCACTTTTTTCCGTGGCTTCGAAACGCTCGGGTTTCAGATTTGCTTAGAAACGCCTGTAGTCAGCATCCCTATTATTCATCATTTCACGTAATTTAGTTGTCAGCCATGAAGCAGGAGGTTTTCTTACACGGATTGTGCGTACTGGTGCGTGTTTCTCATAGAGGGCACTGAGTTTATCACCAAGCCCATTCAAGTTGCCATGGATTGTAGGTTCTCTGATTATTTGATACCACGAGATTTCTGAGCAATCGTCTGTTAGAGCGTCAATATCAATATTTTTCATGTTTCTACAAGTTATGTAAAGCGATTTGATCTTTGGAGGCTGCGCAGAGTAGGCCAGGCTTATTGCATCATGTGCTGAGAGGCCTGGGGCCAAGGTTTGACCAACATCTCTTACTTTATCAGTCTTCCTCGTTGCGGTTAAGTCTATAAGAGCATGACTGTACGCCGTATGGTGTGTAGGTTGAAATGGAAGAATATTCATACTATTGCAACTAAACAATCTTCTTATGTGTCTCTTAACACTTCTATGTTCATGTCTCCCATTATGGTCACATGTTCGTATTGACAATGAAGTGATGTAATTCCAGCTGAAACGAACTCGTTGAGCAGCTTATAGAGGACACCATCAAGCACTTCAGATGTCGTACACTTATTTCAGTGAACATGAATTCAGCCTCTTTTTCCTCAGCTGGGTTTGACGTAGGTAAGACTTGTTGACTGAGATCTGTTCGTATATACACGCCGACAAACCCCACTCGCTTTTTTGATCTGTCTGCCCTAAGAAATGTGTAACCTGGGAGAAGAACTGATGCAGAGGATATGTGTGGTTAGCACCTTTCGGGTAAGAGCATAAGAGGTAGTTAAGTTGGTTGAACAGGAGATTAAGTTCTTCGTAAAGTACAGAAAAAGACTGGATGTTGCAGTGCGCTACTAAAAGCTGTGACGCGCTTCCGCTGAGCAGCCTGGAGTAGGGTGGTAGACACGTGCTGAGTGGCCCTCGCCGCTGCTTTTGCGAAGTGACATTCAGCAGAAGTGTCCGAAATTTTGCACGCCCTGCTTGCGACTCCAAGAGTGCAGAAATAAAGGTGATAACAAGAGACTTCCTGATGTTGCAGGGGTATAGAAAATGAAGTAGTAGTATTCGGTGCGAGGAGAATGTGACCGAAACAGTGACGGCTGTGTGTGACTTTGTATCCTCTGCCGTAAAAGATGAAATGTAATTAGTACTTTGGGACAACTTAGAGTGGAAAGAAAAAAAGTGGAGTGATTTAAAAGGACGATGCTGCCAGCAGAGAGAAGTAAGCTTAATAAGTAATAGACTGTCGTAGGAAGCTACAATTAAATCGAAATTTACTAAAGTTACACTGATAGTGATTTTTGTTGTGAACAACTTAAACGGAAGAGATGGGTGACTAATGAACTACAGGAGAGACTAATAACTACAATGGTACTTTTACAGAATGGAAGAGGATACAATGAGCAAATAAAAATAGTATTAGCAGTAAATAAAATTAAGTAAATGTTACAGCTACAAGTACAAATAAATAATACAAAGGTAATACGATTACAAAACAATTACTTGAAGGTAGAAATATGGGAATAATTAAAAAGTTAATACAGTTTCAAGACAGTATATTTGAGTATAGGGGATGCTACAATATCTTAGTACTTAAACGAGGCAAATGGTGTTAAGTTTGCACTTTTGGTTTGAGTACCTTCACTTATTTCTATTAAGTTCTGTTATGTTTGTGACTGTCTTCTTTCCAGCTTCTGTCTTGATGTTTACTCTACTATCCTGAGTTAACACATTCCGAAGACCGAGATGGGCTGTGGCACTATTTAAAATCTTTATCCTTTCTCGAGTCAGATCTTCCCTTGATGTACGCCCTATCCTTGCTAATCTATTCTTCTCGGTAAATATCTTTACCCTTTTTCGATGTGACACAAATTTGACTGTTATTGGCTGAGGTTTTGTAACACCTGATAGTTTTCGTCCCACAGAATGGCTCCTGTCAATGTCTGCCTTAGTCACTTCAACTCCTAATTTTTCGTGTGCAACCTGTATCCTCTTCAGTCTACAAGTGCACATATGCGCACCTTCGTTCGTGAGCTTGTGTCGCTGTCTGTTGCGTATTTTCTGTGCTGAGACTGCGAAGTCACGGTCGTGTACCTTTGTGCTTTCAAATGACGCCGCTTGCAGCGCTCTTGTAGCAGTACTTCGTGAGCTACACGCATCAGAAGTTTCTTGTGAAAGAAGATGGCGGCCCGACAGCGTCGTAATGACAATAAGTAAATAATACATAGAGCTATATGTGTTTATCTTCATTGTAGTGAGTGATAAGTGAAGTTGGAAGACTGGAGAATTATCTGAAACGCAGCAAATGTGTGTTATTTCACTTTTCCTGTGCAGTAAATGACGATGTTTTCATGGTAAACGTTTGTGTACCTTCGTTCTTGGTGTGTAGTTTTAGGATAGATCTCTACTTATTGTTTTCTTTTCTTTTTTTTGCGACTCATGTGCTAACTGATGAAGAGATATCACGCATACTGAATGGAAGTGATGCAGAATGTTCAAATTCTGACTCTGAAGATGACTTATTTGCTGAAATGAATCAACAGCCTACGATTTCTGACGCTGAATGAGACGCTAATGACGAAATTCAGTCTCAAAACATTGAAGTTGTAACGAATGGTGGTGTTAAAAAATCCAGAATAGGCTTGAGATGGAGAGCTACATAGTTAGTATCACTATTCATTTTCAAGAACTGTATTTTTGTTCGTTTGTTTCTTTATTTAAAACAAAAATATGTAAAGTGTCATACCAAATTTATTTAGAAAGGTTGGTTTGGTGCCGACCCATAATTTGTTCATTTCCATTTCAGCACGCCTGAGCTGGGCCCATCTGTAGAGAACAAATAGGAAAGTGATTACATTTGACCTAAAGGAGTACTGGAATCTTTCATGGAATACTTTCCAGCTGAATTTTGGAAGCTTGTGGCGTATCAGACAAACGTGAAATCTGTTCAGACTAGTTCACTTAGTTTGAAAACAACAGCATCAGAAATTAGGCGTTATGTTATGACTGAAATTATTATGGGAACATTTAAGATACCACATGCAAAAATGTATTGGTCCAGGTTTCTCCACTTATAAATAATTTTAATGATAACCTAAGTGCTCGGAATCCTAATAATAAGCAGTGGAAAGTTCAGCCACTTGTTGATCCAGTGAGAAAACAATGCTTAACATTGCCAAGAAATTCACATTTGAGTATTGATTAACAAGTGATTCCGTTTTCTTGGAGGTGTGGTTTCACTCAGTATGTTCCTTCTAAGCCTAATACACTGGGGTTAAAAAATTTTTTTCTTGCTTCTAATGATGGACCGCTCCTGGATTTCTGCATTTATGTATGGAAGGGTACTGTACCAGAAGATCATCTGAAGACCCTGGGTTTGGGAAGAGCTATTGTCAAACTCTTCTCAGTAACTGTCCCTCCACATGGCTCTCATGAAATTTACACAGATAGAATCTTTACAAGTGTTGCGTGTGCAGAAATGTTGTTGTAGAAGAACAATTTCTTGACAGGAACAGTTATGATAAATAGAATTGATTCAGCTGCTTGAAAACTGAGCGATGATAAGTGCCTAAAAAGAGGTGAATGGAATGAAATTGTAAAGTATGGTGAAAAACTCTATGTTCTCAAATGTAAAGACAATAAGAGTGTGACATCACTCTCCTTTTGCATTGATAGCAATCCTGTGGGCACATGTAAAAGATGGTCCCAAATAGATGGGCAGAAGATTGATGTCCCCCACCCAGCTGTAGTACAAGCTTAAAATCAAATGATGGGAGTTATAGATTTGTGTGACAGGCTGCTGGTTTATTACAGAAATTCTATTCAAACAAAAAAATGGTCAGTAAGAGCATTTAAACATTTTGTTGATGTGGTGGTTTTGAACTGCTGGTTGATGTAAAGAAGAGCTTGTGTGATTGCAGATTTGAATAAAATGGATCAGATGCCTTTCATGGCTTTTCGACTACATCTAGCCATGTCACTTATAAAATCTCTGGAACTGCGTAATATCAGTAAGCAACCACTGGCAACGCATAGTGCCATTCATGAAGAAAGTTCCACAGATGAGGAACAGTTTACACCAAAACCTAAAAGCAGGAAAGTAGTAAGTCAACCAGTTTGTGAAGTAAGGTATGATCAAGTAGGGCATTTTCCTGTATTTTGTGATGACAAGTTTGCATCAAAATACAGACTCGAAGGTTGCAAATCAAGGGCAAGGGTTAAATGCATTTGTGTGTGATGAAAAACAACTGTTTCTTGACACATCATACAAAACCATCTGGAAGTAATAAAACGTTGTGAAGTATGTATTGTAAAATTTCTTATTGTAAATAACATATGCAGAGTGTACAAATACAACATACTGTAACTAATTTTACCTTTAGATACAGTAGGTTCCCTTAAGATAATTTAATAAATATGTCTATGATTGAATCCTGAGTTACACAAATGTGTACCATCAACTGTCAAAAAAATTAAATTTTCTAAATTTCAAAACACAACAATCTGGTGCCTATGCAACCAAATAAACAAACAGTTGCTGGCATTTCCAAAAATTTTTTATTTGACTTTGCACTGGGTCTGAAGTGGGTATAAGCAGGTTATCTGTGTCTTTTTCCTTATTTCCTGCCGCTCCGAACAGTCGTTGACTATTTCGTCTTTGGTACTGTTCTAGCCAGTGCGTCGCGGCAGATAGGTTTGCTTCCAACTCTTGTGTCTCTTTCTCGTACTCTGACACAGAATTTTTTAATGCTGTAATTTCGGTAGAATAGGCCTTAACAATTTCTCGAATTTTGGCCAGTACTGCTGCCGTTGCTGCCTCTAATATAGTGCTGCTATCAGATCGGGACTGTCCTTACCGTGAAACGCAGCGTTTACCTCAGAGCGGACCAGCTCCTTTATAGCGGGAGCCGCGCCCCCATCTTCCGCCAAGACCAGGCCCGCCGCACCTCCTCTTCCCCACTCCTGGATTCACTTCTGTTGACTCTTCTGTTGACCGTTTTTCCATCATAAATATTGGTGGAGCACAGAAAAAACAGCACTACTGCATAGAACACTGTTGTTTACACAATTTCCAATGGTACTAGACAACAACACTTGCGAGAGCACCTTCGAATTCAACTAAATTTCGCTATCCGAACTTAACACATATTACACTACAGCCGCCAGCTTGCCAATGGCAGAAAGAAAGAAACAGAAATGAGAGCGACACAAGTGAATGAGAAGGGAATATTATATTTGGAAGTTATTAGGGAGCTTGCCAAAATCTAGTTAAGAGGACTGAATGGAATACTGGGAAGTGACGGTTAATGTAGTGGTATACAACATGGGAAATTAAAGGAGAGTTCGTTAACTCGAAATATGAAAAGCATATGAAGCAGTAGAAAGTCAGCAGGATAACAACTGATGATTCTAAGTGATATAAGAACTTTTGTAATTTTGTCTGTAAATTGATTTATTTGCCATTATGCCATGAGACGAGGTGTACTTTTTCTTTTGAAGACAAAGAATGTGAATCTGATGAATGGGGAAGTTGTTGAATGTAGAGGGCCCACTTCGACTATTGATGAATTAATTGCGCGATATATTTAAAGATGAGTTCCTCAACAGAGGAATTTGTAGCATTCCAGATGAATAAGATTTTATAACGAAAAGGTAGGCGGACACTTGGTGTGAGATGTTTGGTAATAAGACTAGCGGGTTTAATTAGTAGCTATGGTAATGAGTATTGAGTTGCTATAGCACAGTGGTGGACAGTATCCTCCAGGAGACATAAAATGAAGTAAGGAAGATAAATGCATTGTCAGTTTGTAGCGGAATTTATTATCTGAACATGTTAAAGTCCATAAAGAAAATAAGAATAATTATAGCTCAACGATTGTAGAGCAATAAATGTACAGGGCTCTTGTAAGTGTGCAATGAAATATGGTATTTATTTTAGGTAAAGAACTAACTAGATATGTGTTCAGTACATCGTAAAACTTTATTCTAATTATTTGTTTCGTTTGATTTTACAAATTGCACAATTCATACATCTTTATTGCTAGCTTTGAGAACATAAGATTGATTATTACTTAATTCATTGAATTCCTGAGTGTCAATACTGTGTAAGGTAATATTTTTCTTTATTGATAGGGAAATTTCATTCTCATTCATGATAGATTTGGTAACTAATGTTTGCTGTCATGAATTAATTTTCACTATTTACATTTGATGCAATAAAAACAATAAAAATAATTAAATTAAGATGAAGATAAAATTAAATAAATAATTTTAAGCAGTCAGGCGCCTCACATGTTGTAAGAAAAGTTTGAGATATTCTTGGGAACATTGCAGTATACAGTGGGCAGCATATGTGAAACTATTGCTCTTTGTGATGTGTAAGTTTTTCTTTGTTTTCTTTTGCTTCCTTTTACTTTGCGCGTATATCTTTAGTGGTACAGAATATTTTTATTGTTCCATACTTTGAAATGTTACTATGTTGTACTTCATTTGTATTGCTACATTTGTCTCTTATTCATTTATATTCAAAATTAAAGCATATGTTTGTATTCTTTATAATGTTTCTGTGAAATTTTCTCTGTAAAACTATATGCAATATGCATAACTGCTGAACAGACTGTGATGTGGGAGCAAGGTCAATAGTTGCAGTCGAGCAATGTCAGTCAGTGAGGCACCAGTGTACTCATGCTTGTGTTGTGTAATATAGTTAGACAGGAAGACATGAAAATGTCTGGCCGCCTTCTTATGTTTCGAACGCGGAATCATCTAAAGTTGGACATGGACATTACGAAAGAAAATCTTAGACTATGTGAATACTGTGAACGTCATGGGCTGCTGTAAACTACAGTGGGCATGTACACATTTTTGGACAGTGATTGTCGGTGTTATGACCGAACTGATTTAGATAATAAGTGAGCACTCAATCTGTCTAATATGTATGATGTTGTTTTCGCCGAAACTGTGAATTTGCGATCGTGATTCTCATGCAAAAGAAGATGGGCTGCAGTTTCGTGATAAGCAAGTCCAAATGAGTTTTATACTGCTTTTAAAACAGTGTGCAGGACGTTGGTATTGGCGTCGTGTCTGTAAGAGATGTTAGGGTCTTACACTAATCAATTTGGGTCTCTGCGACAACGATGACATGAGAATGATGTTCTAAGCAAGGACATGGCAATTTCATGACTGATGGGGCTACAGTAATTTAGTCACCACCATTAAGAGTTGCCGTTTTCGACACATCACAACGACCACACATACAGAAGAGCTGCAACGTTAAGTGCTCTTCCCCTACTAAGACTCAAAGCATTTGATACTGTTTCAATTGTAATTTCTTTTCCTTTCGAGATGAACTTTTCCCAATGTTTGGTTTTGGCAAACAAATGTACTTTCTGCTGAGAGTGTTCATTATCTTCGTTCACATTGTTGTTCGCACCATGAACAGTAGTCAAAACAATTCGCTACCTTTCTTTTTATCTTTTGTTGTATTGAAGCTGCCGCCGCCTGTGTTTTCAAGTGTGTTTTTCAAAGGTGTACTTGTACACATGTGGCCAGTGTTTCTCTCATTTGCCTTTGCGTGTTTTGTCGTGATGTATGGTAACTTACGTAAGTAGGGCAGTTTACCATTGGATTCCGAGCACCGACCAATCATAGTGGGGTTGCTCGTTTACAGTCATTATAAGGCACATTATCGATGGGAATTTTATATCTGACAACTGGCCGTCTGCGAAAACTATGCCCACATTCAGTAAGGTGCCATATTACCGCACACTCATGACCAAGTTCGAATTTGTTCGCCTTTCCATTAACATCTGAGCTTAAGTACAGCCTGATTCATTAATATTTACGAAATTATTTACGGTTTTTTTCTGTGTTTTGTATTCTTTTGCAGTTTGTTAGAAAACTCTGACATCGTTACTTTAGTTAACTTTACAAGAAAACCGGGTTCTTTTTAGTTTAAATAATCGGAATTAATGGTCAAATTATGTAGGATAAGTGTCTTAGATATGGTTGACTAACACAAGGATGAATGGAAGATGAAAGCACTTACGCTGCTACTAACTGTGTGAAGCAGAGGGAATGAGACGAAATACATTGCTCGTGCAGGTGTTATTTAGATATTCGCTGTGTATACGTAGATACTCCGCAAGGTACCGCACTGTGAGTGGTGGAGGGTACCCTGAACCACTACCACTCATTTCCTTTCGCGCTCCACTCGCAAATAGAGTGTGGGGAAAATGACTATCTGTATGCCTCCATATGAGCATTAATTTCTATTACCCTTCTTATATACAGAACACACATCCGCTAGGCGAGAGATTGACGAGAAATGCAAGCTAGGTAAGGGGCCAATGCCGTACTCTTTGCAGATGACACGTGGAAAAACAAAACGAAAGTTACATCATCCCAAGAAAAGCTCCAAATCCTAGGATATACTGTATAGGGGTAAGATTTCAACATAATTATGCTAAAAATTATTTCCAGTTATTATACCTTCATTAAATACCAGCATCACTTACAGTAAGGCCCTATGGAATGTGCAACAGCAGAACAGATTACGAAGACTTTTAAACTGTCAAGTTTTTGCTAGGTAAAATGTGCCTTGTTTGTGTGATATCTTTGAGACTCAGCAATCGATTGTCGCTGCCCTGTGTGTGTCTACACCATTGCTGCTATACCGGATCGCACCTTCGCAAAAGGGGGGCTTTCGAGCAGCGTTGTCTGGCAGTACACGGGCGAGCTCGGGAAGCAAGGTGGGGAGTGGATTGAGGTGTGGACTGTTTGAGGTATGGGTTCACTGAGGACGTGTGAGCACTGTGTTGGACCAAACATAAACAGGCTGCGACCTGGCCTGTGAAGTGTTACTGGTTCCATCATGCTAGTTGGAGTTGAACTGCCAGCTATTCGACCATTGGAGAAAGTGAGCCAGCTAGGGGAACCAGTGCCTGCTGTTGTGGACTGTATGGTGAGGTCTTTTGTAATGGTCAGCGAACTTTTCCCTGACTGATGTGTGAACCATTGCATACTGGCCCTTCTTAGGTTTAGCTGTTACCTGCCGCTGTTCCTCCTTCTGTTGTGAGTGAAGGTGCTCGCTTGCAATTTTTCACCAGGCTGTTCCTCTAATGGGGTAGCCCCAACTACACAGGTCAATTTTGTAAAATGAAAAAATCTCAGGAGAGTTGCTTGATCCGCAATCTTTTGTTGTATACACGGCTGGTTTCTGAGTACTTGAAGTTCCATTATCTGATGTACACTCCTGGAAATGGAAAAAAGAACACATTGACACCGGTGTGTCAGACCCACCATACTTGCTCCGGACACTGCGAGAGGGCTATACAAGCAATGATCACACGCACGGCACAGCGGACACACCAGGAACCGCGGTGTTGGCCGTCGAATGGCGCTAGCTGCGCAGCATTTGTGCACCGCCGCCGTCAGTGTCAGCCAGTTTGCCGTGGCATACGGAGCTCCATCGCAGTCTTTAACACTGGTAGCATGCCGCGACAGCGTGGACGTGAACCGTATGTGCAGTTGGCGGACTTTGAGCGAGGGCGTATAGTGGGCATGCGGGAGGCCGGGTGGACGTACCACCGAATTGCTCAACACGTGGGGCGTGAGGTCTCCACAGTACATCGATGTTGTCGCCAGTGGTCGGCAGAAGGTGCACGTGCCCGTCGACCTGGGACCGGACCGCAGCGACGCACGGATGCACGCCAAGACCGTAGGATCCTACGCAGTGCCGTAGGGGACCGCACCGCCACTTCCCAGCAAATTAGGGACACTGTCGCTCCTGGGGTATCGGCGAGGACCATTCGCAACCGTCTCCATGAAGCTGGGCTACGGTCCCGCACACCGTTAGGCCGTCTTCCGCTCACGCCCCAACATCGTGCAGCCCGCCTCCAGTGGTGTCGCGACAGGCGTGAATGGAGGGACGAATGGAGACGTGTCGTCTTCAGCGATGAGAGTCGCTTCTGCCTTGGTGCCAATTATGGTCGTATGCGTGTTTGGCGCCGTGCAGGTGAGCGCCACAATCAGGACTGCATACGACCGAGGCACACAGGGCCAACACCCGGCATCATGGTGTGGGGAGCGATCTCCTACGCTGGCCGTACACCACTGGTGATCGTCGAGGGGACACTGAATAGTGCACGGTACATCCCAACCGTCATCGATCCCATCGTTCTACCATTCCTAGACCGGCAAGGGAACTTGCTGTTCCAACAGGACAATGCACGTCCGCATGTATCCCGTGCCACCCAACGTGCTCTAGAAGGTGTAACTCAACTACCCTGGCCAGCAAGATCTCCGGATCTGTCCCCCATTGAGCATGTTTGGGACTGGATGAAGCGTCGTCTCACGCGGTCTGCACGTCCAGCACGAACGCTGGTCCAACTGAGGCGCCAGGTCGAAATGGCATGGCAAGCCGTTCCACAGGACTACATCCAGCATCTCTACGATCGTCTCCATGGGAGAATAGCAGCCTGCATTGCTGCGAAAGGTGGATATACACTGTACTAGTGCCGACATTGTGCATGCTCTGTTGCCTGTGTCTATGTGCCTGTGGTTCTGTCAGTGTGATCATGTGATGTATCTGACCCCAGGAATGTGTCAATAAAGTTTCCCATTCCTGGGACAATGAATTCACGATGTTCTTATTTCAATTTCCAGGAGTGTATTTGCGTTTGCGGGAGATGATCCTTGGCTATGGACGTGGACACAAGTGATTACCCCGAGTTATCTTTCACCTCTTTTGCAGAATAATTTGTAATTAATTCCGACTTTCCATCTGGTAGTTTGTACATGGGGCACAACATGGCTAAGATTTCTGAAATAAAACAAATGAAGGGAGTGAACAAAACGTTACACTCCAATAAAATCACTTAATCATCTGTGATCACCTTCACCCCACTGTTGTCATAGAACCAAAACTTCCGTGTCAAAAGGATAAAAGGGCCATAAAGAATCCGCAAAAACGGACACCAAAATAATGAAACATGTAAAAAGCAATAAGAGTGGGCGGGGGGTGGGGGGAGGGAGAGAGGGGGGGGTAAAAATAACACATTGCGTGGAATTACTTACAAAAGTTCCCTGGCAATCGTTCTACTGTGCTGCGCGACCGGGGACACAAACAGAAAAACTGTGTATCAGTAAATACTAGCCGTGAGTACTGAAGTCGCACGCAACACAAGCACAAGCGCAGTGCGACGCAGACATTTGATGACGAATCGTTTAGAGTGTAATCTGCCTGGACAATGCCATTATTACATAATTTGTTTATGATTCATGTCTGTTCGTTTATTAATTGTATCGACATTATGAGAATGAACACTTTTTATAGATTTCAATTTCTTCCAGAACATTAAGTATCCAACATTTCTCGGCTGTCTGTAAGACAGTTAAGTTATAGCTAACCTGATGCAGCTGATTCCCGTTGTCAATCAAATCTATTGTCTGAACTGACGCGCAATTGGCCAGGTCTTTTTCTCTTTAAATCTCGTTTAAAAATTCCCGCCTGTCTGGTAAATGTATCTGCTCCTATACAACTGGCTTTTATCGCACTCACTACGATACACTCTGGGAATGGAGAAAGAATCCTTTTTGATGACTTGATGGTTCCTTAATATACTGCCGAAATTTTTTGGTACGAAAGTGCCGGAGCTGTGTTGGCTAACATTGGTTTCCTTCCAATCCTCTCTGATACGTGACCATGATACGGAATCTTATAAAACTTGCTCTTTTTCTTTCCCTCTGCTGCCTTCAAAGAGATTCCCTTCCATGTTCCCTCCGGCTTCGCTTGGAATTTCTTATTCAATTTCTCGGTCATACACTCCGGATACACATTACTTGCAGCAATATACTTGATCATATCCGAACTCCCTTTTATGTGCCTCTGATGTGAGGGGAACATTATTCACTCTGTTTAGGAGGAAAGGGAAGGCATCACTTTTATATTTATTGCTGACCTCAAAGATTGTCATGTGGGTACATTGTGGGATGCTGGTATTTTAAGAACTGTAATTACAGCTCCCCCTTCTTTTTTCGCTCTATACTCCCTGTAGCGAAAATGTTCTATGAGATATCCTTGAACAAATCTCTCAAGTTTGTAACCTGCACCACCCTGTGCAATGACAACCAGTCTCGCCGAATATTCAGGTGTAACTGAGTCATCACCCGTAGTCTAAGGATCACCATTATAAGTTCATTGTAAGTTGTTCCTTCTGCTTCTCATCCGGATAAATCATAGTTACTTTTTCATCGGAGTACTACCTCTGCACTTGTGTGTGTGTGCTCGGGTTTATGGGCGCTCAACAGCTCTGCACTTAACGATGTCATTAGCATCAACAATAGCAACAAACTGCTCAACTTTTTCCACGTACTCCTGCTGATAAATGATAGCAGCCATCTTCAATTTGTTAGCACAGACGAGTACGTCACCGTTAGTACAAGTTTTTCACTAAGTAACTCCAACGTTTGCCATTCTCCATTGCGATTAGTCCTAAACATGTTGTTAACTTTTACAATGTTGAATTTTGCAAATACACATAATTTTTGACAGGAACTGGATCTTTAGCACTCTCAAAAGCCACTGTTGTATGAACATTTATCGCAGATTTTGGTTCCTCAGCGATGTTCTCTCCTAGCTTATATAATAATCACATAATTAAAAACTACTCTGATCATCATTAAAAGGAACGGCTGTCTTATTGACAACCCTAGGGTAAAATCCTAAGTTACATTTAGGAGATGACACATCTCCATTTGGCCTAGACTTATTATATAGTATGCACAGTTTCGACAGAAGTCTAGAATTACTGATTTCTTTGTAGATGTGAGGGCCTCGAGAATGTGAAAACACATTTTATCAAATTAGTTAGCATTTACTGCCTCGGATAAATTCAGATATGACGGATACAAAGCCCCACTCAAAGCATCGTTATTCTTATACAGGGCCATAATTTCACCGTTAATACACTCAACCTTAGCATACCTGATGCACTTGTGGGTGTGCGGATTGGTTTTCACCAACATAATGCTTACATAGTTAGAGATCACTTCAGTGCGTAGATAATTTGTGTTGAATCTTCTATGGGCACAAATGCTGTCTTTCGGTGTCTCCTAAACACACAGAATAACGTTCCCCTTACTTGAGAGGCATATGAAAGTGAGTTTGGTGTAATCAAGTACTTTGCTGCAAGCAGTAAATATCCGGGATCAATGACTGAGGACCTGAATGAAAAAATAAAAGCAAAGCAGTTGGTAGCACGGAATGGAATCACTCTGAAGGCAGTAGAAGAAAAGAGAACAAGAAGTATTATAAGATTGTAAAACATGGATCTGTACCAGACAGCACTGGAAAGAATCTTACGTCAGCCAACATAGCTTCGACATTTTTCATACCAAAAAATTTGAGCGGTAGATTAAGGAAACGTGAAGCCATACAAAAGAATCCATTCTACTACTCCGGAGTGTACCGTATTGAGCGCGATGAAAGCCATCTGTTTAAGAGCAGATTCATTGGCCATACAGCGAGGAGTTTTTATATAAGGTTTAAAGGACATAAGGACCTGGCCAATTCCACGTCAGCTCAGACAGTGCATTTGACTGACAACTAGCACCAGCTGCGGCAAGTTAGCATTAACTGAACTGTCATATACACTGCCGAGAAAAGATGGATACTCAATTTTTTGGAAGAAATTGAAGTCTTAAGAAGTGTTCATTCCCATCGTGATGATACAATTAATGAACGAACAGACCTGCATCATAAAATGATATAGTTAATTATGACATATTAAGGTGTCCCTCAACTGTTCACCAATCTCATGTCTTTTTCGTGCCGCGCTTGGGCCTGGATCGCGTGCGGCTTCAGTACTCACGGCTAGTATTTCCATTTGACAGTTAAGTATTTCCACTCAGTACGTGATTTTTCCACTCAAACGCTCCCTTTAATTCACAGTATTTTTCATGTTGCCTCTTTTCATTCGTTATAATTCTGAAATTTTTAAGGCACGGTTCTTTATCGGACTTGACGACCTTTCTCTCCTTCCTCATACCCCCTCCTCCAGCCCCACTCGCGAATAACAGAATATTTTTATTATTACAGTTTGCAGCACATAATTGAACTTCAAGTGTTTCGAAATCGGTCTTGCGCACTATAATATATAGTGGAATAAACAACTTTCATGCGATTTATATATTTTTATAATCCACCAGGCTGTGTTTGGTTGATTTTCTAGACAGATATTCGCTATTTGTGGGGAACATGAAAAATGATTTGATTTTTGTTTGCATGGTCCTGCTACTGGCTAGTGAGACTTTGTTCTTTGTGGCCTTATGTCAACATTTTCTGTAAAGGCAGCTGTATACCACTTGATTGGTAGATTTGCTATTCACTGCTTACCATCTTTGTTCTGTTGATTGTTTTTTTTTTTTATTTTGTAACAAATCCCTACCGGTTTCGGTAGTCATTGGTGTTTTGTGTTTGATTAGAGCAGTGTGTGTTACAGGACAGATTAGCAGAATCTATAATTATCTTGCGATTTGTTTGTTTCTCGTATCTGCCCACCTGGCTTAACCGCTTTTTCTGTATGTTTAATCGGCTACTGCCATGGCTTGTTTACCTGTAACCCATACGTTTAAGCATCTGCTTTGGTGTCCTGTATTTCAATTGTGTATGGTACTGATAAAAGCACAATCATTTTATAATTAATTTTTCTTGTAATTCAGTGCAACACACTTCTTATAAATTCCACTTAAGGAAATATAAGCATCATCATCTAAAGGTTCCCCCAATAAAAGTTCGCCCCCTTGCTTGGGTCCGTAATTTCGCCGTAAAGCTGTAAGCCTCATAAACTACCTGACCACGGAGCCATTTGTATAGCTGCTAAGTGTAATTATTTTCCTGATCTGCAATTATCTGTTAACGAGCAACACCAAATGTCAGTTAGGGGACCTGATCTGTAATTGTCTGTAAACGAGCAACGCCAGATGTCTGTTACTAAATTTACTGCTACTTCTTAGAACCTTAACTTATTTAGATAGTTTTCTTTCGGTTTCCGAATGTGGAACGATTTTTCTAAGTTTTTAAATCATTGTCTTGCACCCACGCATTTCAAGAAGAGTATTCACTGATGTAGCGAGGCTCGGCGTAAATTGCCTTATTCGTTAGTCACAAGTCCTCCCGCTATCAAAGTATGTATTTTAAACCTCGTTTTTTAAAAACAAACCACTGTTCAAGTTTATTGTATTTGTGGTATCGATAGCTACGATGTCACGGCGTAGGTGCAAGTTCATAAGTTGGCACTGCGAATCCGACACTGACTACAGCTCCTTCCAGCAGGCGCTGTTCAGCTCTACGAGCGCCGCTGCAGGTTCTACCCATTTGATCAAGAGCAGACGGCCCAGACACATCGCTTCAGATTCGCTTCATATAGAGACTATGCTCTTCTCACGACGGGTCTAAGGCTTCACACCTATGTACAAAGTTATGTATGCCTCTATATATATTCATGCACCAGTAAGCCACGTTTACTGACTTGCAGTACCGACCTGTTTTACCTCTCCTGCTCCTACTCGATTCCTTGATTCAGCCTACCTTCCAGTTTTCAGGAGCAGACGCATGTGCCGCCTTCCAGGTGGGATACAAAAAGTGGCGATGACATTTTTATTTTCCTCTCCTATCATTTCCTTTTTTTGCATGGTATTGCTTTCTTTTGTGCTAGCCTCATTATAAGACTTTCAATTGTGTAAACCATGGCTTCGCCACAGAAATCGGCCTCGCTGTCCGATCTTGTACGGCTTCAGGCTCAGCAAATGACGCAGCTGCTTGCTGCCATAAATGGACTGGTCACACTACAAACTGCAGCTGCTTCGGCGCCTCCGACGCCAACGCCTGTACCGACGGCGCCGCCATTTCGTCCTTCAATCCTGAAGTTGAACATTGGCCAGAATACACCACACAGGTCAAGGCACACTTCGCAGCATACAACATACCAGGTACAGAGCAGCTTGTATTTTTCATTGCCAGTGCGGGTGTTGTGTTATAGCGTGTGCTAGTGAAATTGTTTCCCACCATCCGACCAGAAAGTATAACTTATGACAAAGTGATTGATGCTTTGAACTCCCACTTCCGTGACAGTATAAATGTGGTAGCTGCACGTTACAAATTCTTTCGCCTGCGGCGTGGACCTACTCAGTCCAATAAATATTGGTTAGTGGACGTTCAGGAACTAACTTCTGATTGTGACTTTAATTGCTCATGTGGATGCTCATATGCGGATGTAATGATTAGAGACGCATTTGCACAGAATGTGACGGATCACCGCATCCACGAGTAAATCCTCAAGTTTAAAAACTCGTCTTTGCAGTAAGTAGTGGACTTGCTAGATAGACAAGATACATTAGACACGGCTACTTCCGCGTTCGACGTGACCCCGGGTTGTGTACTGTTTAGGCCGGTTCCCACTAGGGCTGCCGCGCGTCAAAAAAACCTGATAGACTGGGTAAACCATATTTTTAATCGGACGGTTGAATCTAGATCACTTATTTATGACAGGGCCTTAATTCTTAAACACTGTGAAAAACAATAATACAATGTGCTTATTACTAATATTTTATTGAAATATAAATGTATTAACTAACGATTTAACAGTTTATTTACAGGAGCTGAGCCCCATCCATCATAGCAGAGCAGTGCGAGATTGCTTTCAGGGCCAAGAAACGATAAAGCTGCTGTTGTTTGTTCCACGATCAAAAATGAACATCAACCAGATAGAGAATGTGTGGGCAGAGGTAACAAGGTCATTGCCATGTGGACCTACAAATGCAAGCGACCTTTGGACGAATATAGGAAACGTATGGTGGGAAGTAAACCATCACGATACACTGTCGACGACTTAATGAAAACAGTGCCCCTGCGCCTTCGAGAAATCTTAGGTAATGACCGTGGGTGGTTGGTTACTAAAAGTATACTCGTCTTCAAATCCCATGTGGACAATTATCTGATAGTCGGTCAAGCTTTGCTTTGTCGCACCTCTTTAGATGCAAGTCCATTTACTTTCACTCTCCTCCTTACAATTCTTACAATGCAACGTTATTGAAAAATCTCATCCACTCGACGCCAACTGAGGAATTGACTGGTGCATGTGTTGTTCAACACACAGTAGTTGTCACCCTCACTGGAATCAATGACTGTTGGTGTGTGTGTGTGTGTTTTCGTGTTCACGCACAATCTGAATCAATACTATTAACATTAGAGAGACAACAAACAATAAATATTGCATCAAATATGACTAAAGTATTTTGATGCGATGGGAACTTACAAACTGAATTTTTACCCAACCCACGACCTGCATATTACGTTACGTTAAGTAAGATGTATTAACTCCATAGTATCGTTAGCAGACACAGTGCGCTCTTGTTGTGGAGGCTCGCGACAAGTACAGCGATTAGCAGTGCCCAATGCCTCCACGATTTGTTTATGTTGACTGAGCGTGGACACTGCAGCAGACGCTTCGCCATAAACAGAAAGAAATCACCTTGGCTCTGACTGCAGTGAGCGGACATCACTGTCTGCGTGTTCTTATAGTAACCAACGTGAGACTCTACTCACAGGTGGCATGGGGAAATTGCAACGGGTATCATGTCATCAGTCATCAGAATATTAACTAGTGATGAAATGTCCACTCTATTTGAATCCGAAGAAAATAGGAACCTTCTCACAAAGGAGTGTGAGGTGATATCAAGATTTATCCAACATACAAAAATTAACTGCAGGGCTTTCATGTATGCAGTAGTAGCACACAAGGAAATATTATGTCTTGGAAGCGTATATTTCATTTCCTCTTCTCATATTAGCGCCCTTGTTTTAGTATGAAGTGAGAAAAAAACATGAAAAACTAAAGTTCCTGAGAAGCATATCAGTCATTTCCTCTTCTCAATAATAACTTTTATTTTAGTATGAAGTAAAAAAACAGTTTAAGTTTGTGAAGCATAATATGACACAAGATTCTTATCGCAGGCACTATTGGAAACGCAAAAAGCAGGGAGCTGTCCATTCTTTTGTCCAACAGTCTGTCTCCTTTCATGCATTACTCCCGCAGGGAGATCCTTATTTAAGGACTTGTGGGCATCAAGTTCTTCAGCAGAACCAGCCTTATGCTATTGTGCTAATTACGGTATGGAAAAAATGCAACAAAGACGATTTCCCCTAAAGCAATGGGGGGATATTTGCAAATGTCTGTATTCAGAAATGACTGCCAGCTGCCATAACACTTCACAGAATCCATGTGGCAGGCAACACAACTGTGCGTGCACTTCAGACTTCATTCAGTAAGACGTCAGGAGATGGATGGAAACGTCAAATTAACGTCGCTTTCCGAGTCGTATTCAATCCAGAATGAGGAGCTATTAAGGTAGTTGAGCGTTCTAGCAAT
Source organism: Schistocerca americana (assembly GCF_021461395.2). Classification (NCBI taxonomy): domain Eukaryota; kingdom Metazoa; phylum Arthropoda; class Insecta; order Orthoptera; family Acrididae; genus Schistocerca; species Schistocerca americana. The sequence goes on along the minus strand of NC_060121.1, from coordinate 712,917,708 downwards.
TACACTTTTATAATTCCCATATGAGTATTCCGATAGCCAAACGAACCCGTTAGTGTGAAACTATCGGGAACTGCATTAATATCAAACTGCATGAACTTGAGACAATACGTGGACACTCCTCTTCGCTAGGTGACCTATTATTACTGTTATTTAGGATTCTCTCCGTCCTAGGCGTAATGCATGTGGAACTTCAGAGGCGCTTTCCGCTATTCTTGACAAACATCAGCAACTTGTAATCACTGCGAATTACAACTGCGTTATGACATGGCTCCGGTTGTCAGTAGTTGTGGTGGTGCTATGCTGTCAACCTGCTTACAGTAAAGTTAATGGTGGCACACATAATTTAGCGCTGACTACCTACTTAAGTAAAGATAGTGATGTGGCGTCGTCGCTTCTCTTTATTTAGCCTCAGCTTGAGTAATCCGATTTAACGAACATAGTACTCCATTCGCTGGCTGCATATGGTACAGTATGACTACATAGATCATCGTGCGGTTATTACATTAATTCTGCAATGAATTGCTTAACAAATATTACCCTCAGCTATGCAGCTAGAATGACTCATTACATAGGTACTCTATGTTGCACTTGGTTAAGGGATCAATTCGCTGCAATCCTGCCTCTACTGTTCGTAAATACTTGTATACTTCATAAATGGTTCAAATGGCTATGAGTACTATGGGACTTAACTTCTGAGGTCATCAGTCCAGTAGAACTTAGAACTACTTAAACCTAACTAACCTAATGACATCAGACACATCCATGTCCGAGACAGGATTCGAACCTGCGACCGTAGCGGTCGCGCGGTTCCAGTCTGTAGCGCCTAGAACAGCTCGGCCACCCCGGCCGGTATACTTGTATACTGACCATTCGTTATTTGACTAAATGTGAATTACAATCTGATTCGCATATATATGACATAGGATAGCGCCGGCACAAAGCAATGCCTAAGAGTTGGAAGGCGTTGAAGTCCCGTTACACTGATGGGAAGACAAATGTTCGCAAATCATCTCTACTGCCTCAAAAAACAATTGCTACTTAAATATCGAAGGACCGACGTCCACACTGTCACAGCGCGTTGAAATACAGCTGAGACGGCAGATTAATATTTGTGACTGACTGGGCTTCGAACCTGGACCTCCTGCTCACTAGACAGACATGCTGATCACTGCACTATATTTTTTTTAAAAAAGTTTGAGAAGTCTTTCAGCACCAGGTAGGCGGAGGCAAAGAGGGCAGGGGTCGAAGATCCGAGGTCTGGCCTCAATGCCTCCCCCATACCTGTCACTGAGCATCAACATTACTCCCATGTATTCCATGTTTGCACCCATATATACCTTTAAATTGTGGAACAAATCTGAAGTAGTAATTAAGGTAAAATAAATTACAGATTGCCGCCTCCAGTGGCGTGCGTTCCTTGTAGAACATAACTTATAACAGTGAAAAGGGTGACGGAAAAATACATAACAAATATTCATTCAGAAATATATTCACAATTTAAGTTATTTTGCACTGGATGCATATGAGCTCTTTAAGGAAGCCATATATTTTTCCACAAATGAAAAAAATTTCGGAGCCGGAGGGGTTTTGCCAAATTAGAACAGTTCGAATTTTAGAACCAACGTAAAAGAATACTCTAAGAATAAAAAAAATTAAAGAATAGTAATCTGCTTCTAATCAAAAAAACTGTCCATCTCTTCGAAGCCCACATAAAGCAATAAATAAAAAAATTTGAAGACATTCCTTGTATTTGTTATTCTTCTTCTGCCTAAAATGTTCTTCTGCAATATAAAACATATACTCTTTTAAGTTCTGTTTGTTACGACGTAAAACTCAAACTGTCCCAGAAGCCACGAATAACTGTTATTCTTTGCGGACGGGTAACATTTCCAGTCGGGTTGTAACGTCGGTATACGAATTTCTGCAGTTCTATTGGCAGCGCTAGTTTCTTCCTTGTCCAGTTCCAAATTCTGATTCTATTTTCACATAAGAAGATGTGCGCTACAGTTCCTACAAGCCGACATTTGTCTCAGTATGGAGATGGTCTCAATTTGAATTTCCATAATCGTTCCGCTGAGGGTATGGTTTCGTTTACAACGTCGCACCATTCGGCACTACCTCTAGTTGGTAGAATTTTACTGTTCATATTTTTCCAGACGTTACTCCAGTTTTTTGTAGGTTAATTTACCGGAACTGGTTTGTGAAGACGATGTTCGGTAATATAATCATAGACGGTCCTAGTGTTGGTTTGTGCTGGTGGAAGTCATACAGCTCCAATCACCATAGTGCTTTCGGACGTAATCTTGGCTTGCATGCTACATTGACAGGAGCGTTCCTATCCCCAGGATCTAACGAGAGGAACAGAAGTTTCGTGATGCCTGTCTTAGTGGCATGAATTAGTTTAAAAGCACGTCTTTAATTCCAAGTCCTCCGTTTTGCCTCTGCAACCGTCGTGTGGAGGGATAATTTGAAGATATTTTGTTTCCACACATACCAAGAGGCTACAGCTAATATTTTATGTGCAGTGAGCTGCGATATCGGTACGACTGCTGCGACATGATGTATTTTGCTAAGTATGTATGTATTTATAAAGTGAACTTTCTGCAGTCGCTCTAACAATCTCATGTCATGGTCCTTCAACAAGGTTCCGATGACATTAAGTTTCCGCTCCCAATTGTTCGTGGCCATGAGCTTGATATTCGCCCTTAACCTCAAGCCGAGTTGGAGCCTCTCTTCAGTTACATCTAACAAGTGCGCACCTGTTGCACTATTGTAAGAACCGAGATGCAGGTCCATTTGGCTACAAGAATGCGTATGTTCCTCCAGCATGACGGGGCTCCTGCACATTCCAGTCGTCAGGTGACACATTATCCAAAGCTAACATTTCCCGGAAGGTGAATCATTAGATACGGGCACTTTTCTTGGCCTTCAAGGTCCTCGGATCTTATCTCTTTGGATGTTTGCCCGCGGGGATGGGTAAAGGCGAAGTCTACAAATAAAAAGTAAACCCAAGAGCCGATTTGATCGTTCGGGTTATGAATACTGCAGCTCTCATAAAAGAACGCAAAGATGACCTCAGTAAGACTCCACGTGGTGTTACCAAGAGAAGTCAAATGTGCATTGAAGTTGGTTGGTGAATTTTTGAAAATCATCTTTGAATGTCCTCACTTGCCTTTGCTTTGAGTTTGTTAGCGTTACGTACTAACAGCTGTATCTCTGTACTCAACAAAAAGTGGACGCATTTATATGGAATAATTTCCGTCTGTACTACCACCTGCTCAAATATGTACTATTCCTCCTGAAACACCCTGTATATGGATATGTGTGTGGTGTCTGTTCTTTCGGACATGTCCGAAAGAAAATGCTTCATGGCATTCTGCGACGACCTTCGATCTAGTTGCAGGGGCTGATAGAGATTTCAGAGGTGCTTGGCTATGTGAATAGAAGTAGATGCTACGACTTTTGTAGGGTGTACTCTAATTTTCCTCCGTGCACATGCTGACAGAAAAAAAAGTGTAATACTGTGGCCATCTTCCCTAAAGAGATTCTAGGCAGTACACCAGACCTGGTACTTCCATCTGTTTTCGACCTGTGAGTAAACCACTATATTAAGTCTCCTGCACGGTGTCGTGTTTCGTTTTTCCACTGCTCCCTGCTTCCAACTGTTACATGGCAAAGTTTATTGAAACAGCTAGAAGCTATTGTGTAATTGGTCGGCATTTCCCCAGCCATCGCCTTACTGATTTGGATTCCGTATATTCTAACTATATCCAGTTATTTCCAATTTTTAGCTTTTATGTCCCTGCCGCTGCCTCCATTTTAAGCCACAGGTGCAAGGCGGGCATGTCTAGCATAATATCCATTCCAAGAGTGGATATCCTGCTAATTCCATCTGTTTGTGAAAGCAGGCCAGTCTCTGCACTTTGCCAGACTCCCTAGCAGCTACCTTCGGTTCGACTTTGTTCATATTATAGGCCAATTAATTATCATTGACCTTTTTGCAGGGATGTATATCCAGTACGTACTGGGTTTGGACCCCAGTTTACCCTACAGCGGCTTCTAGTGCTTATAAGATTATCTTTCGCAGCGGAAAATATTCTTTATGTGAGGTGTTCATAATAGTTTTCCATCCAGGGCTACCTCTAGATACACTACAACCCTCTCTAAAGTTTCATCGAGAAACATAATTTTTCAGTATGTGTGCTGGACATGCTTCCCCATAAATAATACTACTCCAATTTTCGTGAGGGTCGTCTCTACTTTTTCACAATGTTCAGTGCACATAGGTTTAACAGGACTAGCAAATTTTCTAAGTCTTACTGTGAATAGATCGTCTACTTATTCTTTTCAAGAGTAGTCTCCCGCATTCAGCTCATCTATGAGTTCATTCACCACTAGGTTTTTCATCTCTAACCATTTACTCGAAGGTCGTATTACTCGACATCCAGGAAGAGACAGAGAGCAACCAGAAAGGATAGTGCTTTTTCCACCTTCCGAACAAGTGGAAGTGTTACTTCACATGATTTGTTTCGCAAGTATTATGAAAATGTGGCAGTTCATAGATTATGTATTCACAACAACAAAAAATATGTCGGCAGAAAACAAAAACGTGGCATTATGAATTTACCAGTACCTCAAGGCTTTCGCTTTGACACTAAGGGTTACTAAAAGAAGCAAAGACGAATTTTGCTAGAGCGTTTTCTTACGATTCCCTCACTGAAATGGTATCTGCCTGCTTGTAGCTCTGCTAAAATACAATTAAAAATCTAGCTTTCGGCGAGGCTCGAAAGGCGAACAGAGGCAGCATACACCTGACTGGCATGCACGTTACCTACGAGCTAGCGAATAAGCGCGGTGTTCACTTATTGACCCAGTAAGCGCTATGACAGATAAACTGCAAAATAAGAGGCGACAGTAGTTGTATTTCCCATGTGGAACGACTTTCGTGGACTCAAAAGGATTAACTGACATCCTTATGTCACGTCTCAAGCGAAAATCACTCAGTATTAAATTGAAATGACACGACAATATCAAGTGAATTTAGCAGGATAGTTCTGTGCCATCAAGGAAGTAACTTGTCGGTCACAGAGTTGCCAAACATATTCTGCGCTGTTGCCAAGTTTCAGTTATACCGCCAGGAAGGATACCAGCTGATGTGTTCTGTGAGTGACCTCGGAAGTGACTATAGCTTCGTTTCAAAGTTGCGGGCGGCAAGGGCCGCAAGATCCTCATTATATGTCAATGAGTCTTATTCGCATTTCTGTAACTAGGTTTAGGGGCTAGAGTGCAATTACTTGTAATACATCGATGCACTGAATGCAAACTAAATGTCATAAATTTATAACTGCGGCAATTATTTGTGTTTTACTGACTTAATCGAACAGAAACCTTGAAAGCGTATTCACCAGACACGATTCACGGTTCTGGAGCTTCTCCAGTGGTTCAGTTGGCAATGAATATTTGCTGTACAATATTGTTATTGAGATCACTGTCATTGGCACATCCCCCAGAAGACAGGCATGGCCTGACTGGCAGCAACAAATCAACAACTCAACCAATTACTAAAGATAACAGAAGTATTCAGCAATGATGTAAATATGGCTTTTGGAGCAGACAAATGTAAGAAAAATAGCATAGTCAAGGGAAAACACACTAAACAAGAAGATTACATATTGGATAACCACAGCGACTGCATAGAAGCGATGGAAAAAACAGATGCCTATAAATATCTAGGATACAGACAAAAAATAGGAATAGATAATGCAAATATTAAAGAAGAACTATAAGAAAAATATAGACAAAGACTAACAAAAATATCGACAGCAAAAAACAAGACAAAAGCTATAAATACGCTATACCAATATTGACCTACTCATTTGGAGTAGTGAAATGGAGTAACGGACCTAGAAGCACTCAATACACTTACACGATCAAAATGCCACTAATATAGGAAACATCACATACATTCAGCAACAGAAAGATTCACATTAAGCAGAAAGGAAGGAGGAAGGGGATTTATCGACATAAAAGCCTACATTATGGACAGGTAGACAATTTAAGAAAATTCTTTCTAGAACGAGCAGAAACTAGCAAGATACACAAAGCAATCACTCATGTAAATACATTGGCTACACCATTGCCCTTTCATAACCACCCCTACAACACTTTAGATCTCATAACATCAACATATACGAAGAAAATAAATTGGAAAAAGAAAACACGACACGGCAAGCACCCATATCATCTAACACAGCCACACATCCATCAAGACGCATTCAACACATGGCTAAGAAAAGGCAATATCTACAGTGAGACGGAAGGATTCATGATTGCAATACAGGATCAAACAAGAAACACCAGATATTACAGCAAGCATATTATTAAAGATCCCAATACCACAACAGATAAATGCAGACTTTGCAAGCAAAAAATAGAAACAGTAGGTCACATCACAAGCGGATGTACAATACTAGCAAATACAGAATACCTCAGAAGACATGACAATGTAGCAAAAATAATACATCAACAACTTGCCATACAACATAAACTGATAAAACAATACGTTCCCACATACAAGTATGCACCACAAAATGTACTGGAGAATGATGAATACAAATTATACTGGAACAGAACCATTATAACAGATAAAACAACACCACATAACAAACCTGCAATGTAACATATATCATACAGTTAAAGGGAAGTCACACTTGATCAAGATCCGTGTCGCTTTCCATTTTTAACCAGACATGTCTGAGAAAAGGATGATAATGATAATAATTGGAAAGCCCCTGGAAAAGATAAAATAGCAAATTTCTGGCAAAAGAAGTTCACCTCAAAACATTCACATCTAACTTAATTATTTAACAGTTACAATGCAGACCCATACACATTCCCTGATACACTTACACATGGAATAACTTATCTGAAACCTAAAGATCAAGCAGACACAGCAAACCCAGCAAAATATCGCCCCATAACATGCCTACCAACAATATACAAAATATTAACTTCAGTCATTACACAGAAATTAATGACACATACAACATGGAACAAAATTATAAATGAAGATCAAAAACGCTGTTGCAAAGGAGCATGAAGATGTAAAGAGCAACTGATAATAGATGCAGAGGTGACATTATACCAATTGTACCATCAACTATAAGAGTCATACCACACAATATCCACCAGTACATCAACGCAATACAGCTACATCCAAACGAATATATACAACTACAGAAATCTGTAATTATTGATACATGTTCAATTACCCGAAAGTTCCTAAATGCAATGTAACATACATCGTACAGTTAAAAGGAAGTCATTCTTGATCAAGATCCGTGTCACTATCCACTTTTAACCAGACATAACGTCTGAGAAAGGAAAGAAATAATAATAATAATAATTTTGGGACTTACTGTTCTGTTGCTTCTTCCTCCTATTCTGCTGTGGTAAGTGACGCTACATCTTGACTGACTGACTGGAATGAAGATCGAGGAGCTGTTGATTCTTCCTTATATACAAGCCACCTACGTCATCATGATGCTGTGCTCCTATTTGCAGAATTATGTGACCACATGACCTGTCGAAGTGTACTCTAGAGGTGAACTCTAGAACTAGATCAGTTCTTCGCTCAGCTGGATGAGAGGCAGTTGTACCTTTTCGGCTGGGAGCTTATATATAGGCTTTAGAAAAGGCAAGCAGTTCCAACAGCAGCAGATGTTTCCATGAGATGGGTAATGCATTTTTATAGCATCTCACGGCAAAAAATTTATTTGGAGGACAGTATTTTTGTTCATGTGTTCGAGCATTAATGAGCACTTCCATTCCACATGTAGGAGGGTATGGAGGCAGACCTTGGCTGTATGCTTGCAAACTACACCGTTACTGAACTCATCACGGTCAAACTCCAATAACTCATCGATTGAACACATTCTGCAGGATGGTCTTCAGTGGTATATAAGTAGTGTGTGAATATGTTTAGACCGAAGTGAATTGACATCAACTGGGCGTCCATTATGTTTTGGAAGAGTGGATGCTTGATGGTAAATATATCTGCAGTTTACACATGCACATGAGCATGTGCTGGTTACGGGATGCATCCTGGCTCCATTCCTCTGCATTGCCGAAATCAGCTGAACAGAATTCTTCTACTTATTCCTCCCACACTCCTCCATTATCATACACTTCCACGCTTCATGTAGTGAACTGTGGTTACAGTCCTCCCTCGAATGTCTGCATGAAATGCAGTTATTGAAAGCTGCTCATCACCCACATTCATCTCGATGATCAAACACATGGCGATGGTTTGACAACGACAGCTCAGCAAAGGCTGAATGTGCAGGAGAGTGGTAATGGTAGTTCAGTGGAGGTAGCCCCATTGGCTTTCTTCCCGCCAAAATCCGCCATCTAGGATGACATCATGTGCTGTTGTCAATTCCACATACCGCCATCTTGGATGATGTCATCGCCGCCATCTTGAAGAAATTTGGCAACAATGGAAAGTGGGGTGGTACGAACCTTGCCCCACTACTGCAGTGATGTCAGTCTCTTTACTTTTCTCACTCTTCTCGTGTACAGAGAGTCGTAGTGAGAAGGAAATGCTATGAAGGTTTCATGGCAAAGAGAGACTGGGTAAAAAGATTTAGTTTTGTGTGCTCTGACAAGAGCATTTCTCAACCGGTTTACAGTGTGATGCAGTACTGTTACCTGAAAACTGTGGAAATTTCCACAAAATGGTTTTTTGCCAAAAGATATTAACATTACTGTTTGTATGTATGAGAGGGTCCAGAAATACATGAAAGCATGCATTGCACTGAATAATGTTTTTGCATAGAAGCCTTCTGCAAAAATACCGTTCTGGTTGTGACTCATGTGTGTGAAAGCAGACCTTTCGCTTGTTTATCCTTTGTGTCCAGTGGTGATAATGCATAATGGATGCACCAGAGAATTAGGATAATTACGCATGAACAAAATACGAATTTCGCAAATTCTGTTAAAGATGTTGGACACTAGCCATTATCAATAAATATTTGTAGAAGAAATACTTTTACTGAAATTCATTGTATTTAGTGAGGGTATTGTGGAACGGCACCTAAAGCTACTAAACATCGATATGAATATGAGGTACTGAAATTACAATGGTAATGAAATATACAGAAATATACACACAAAATTTTTGATGAAAACGTAGCAAGAGACAAATAAAGAGCTGTAGGACTGATAGTAGGTACTTGACCAACTGGAAGAAGGTTGCTCATCATAAGAATAAACAATGACCACCAGTTTGAGTCATTGCTCCTAACGTATTAAATAGTCGTACTAGGCAGCAGACACGTGTAAAACAGCTGCTACTTGTTCACAGTTACCGAACGCCAGTGCACCGGCTACTGGTACGAGCTGATGATAGTAAACCTATCAGTGTTCATAAAACATGAAACTACTAACTGACTGACTCTGGTCTTTAGATTAATAGAGTTTGATTCTTACTGTTTCACTTTTTAGAATACGACAGACAGATTGCAATGTTTCATAATAAGTTATAAACTAACTAAATTTGTAGGGAAAACTAAAATGAAATGAGCCATCTTCGAAAATAAATCAATTTTGTGGAACGAAAAAAAAAAATTCATTCTCTGAACGTTATACATCTAATCTGCTAGCTTAGTTTCTTTGATTTAGTCCTAGTGCTGCACTTAAACTTCAAAGAATCTCATGTCGTTTTTTTCTCTAACGGCAAAAACTTTATTAGTCCACGACCATTCAAAAACCTTCATCATTGTATTCAGTAATGCTGTCTACATACACTAATGAATACTCTGTTTAAGAATAACAAGAGGAATAAGTATACTTGGAAAAGATCCGGATAAACGGTAGGATTCCAGCTGGATTACATCATAGCCAGACAAGAACTTCGAAATAAGACATCGCATTGTAAGTCGTGCCCAGGAGGAAATAGAGACTGTGATCACAGTTTAGTGTTGATAAAGAACAGATTGGAGTTCAAGAAAATCATTCGGAGGAATTAGTGTGGAAGGAACTAGGAAAAAAAACTGCAGAAAGATGAGACGAGTTTGAATTTCGCTAAGTATATGGATACTGCACTAAAAAATACCAGGGTAGGCAGTTTACTTAAAGAGGAGTGGAAATCTGTACAGAGGCAATCACAGATGTTGAACTGATAATCATAGTGTTTAGCGTCTGTTAAAAGGAGATAGCTACATCAATGTTGAGTATCTGACTAAACCCAAGCGCAGTTTATCAGATATCAATACACGTACTCCACAACGATACACTCTATCAGCAATTTAGAGATGTTCTGGTTTCGCTCGTTTAGTAAATAACCTCTGTAGGTTAGTAACAGCCAATTGTTATTCTTACATATGAGAATAAACCATAGTTACAGTTACTCACATGGGGTGAAAATGCCATATCGACTGAAAGGAATAAGTTAAGAACTCGGCAGCTGCAGCTTCGTCGCTTGTCAGCGTGACGTATTTTACTATTATAAAATTGATCAAACATACAACTGCGACTGCTCACTGACATCGCACCGACGACGTAAACGTTCATAAACCACACTAACGTTAATCACAATCTATTTATTGATTATTACATTACAAGAAGCATGAGATGGATAAATTAATCTGGCCAAGTAAAGAAACTGGAAAATTCAAATAATGTTCTGGTTAATAAGAATAATTACTACGTCAAACCCTCGTATAAATTAATTAGCCACGTAACATCTGCTACTCTTAATAAAGTTGTATTTGTCTCGAGTCCCGAATGGGCAATATTATGAAATTAGAGAGATGTTTCCCATTTGTTTGGTGAATCAAAACAATGATTCACCAACTTCCGGTCACGAGTTACATGTTGGACGCTAACGTTTCCGATCCAGAACATCTATAACAGCCTAGTCGTCAGTCCGTTACGTGGTTCATCAGAAAAACCAATCAGTCACACTGCCACTGTATACATGTCAACGCTACGAAAAGGAAAGCAGTAATACCCGGCCAGGGGTCGCGGATCTGAACGCATAGAGAGGAGCAACATGTGCTAGTCAAAATGAGCTCAAAAAACATAGCTTGCCCTCTGAAATCTAATACTGAAGCCACACTCAAAACCTGTACATACGTAACACACTCCTTCTCTTCAAGTGAGTGGCAACAGAATTGACAGCTCACCGTTTGTCTGAGACTGGGCGCGTCGGATAACCACGAGAGTGCTCCTGCTATCATATGAGCTCGCAGCCCAGGCCAAAACTCCAGGTGTAGGTCCAGTGCGTCTAGCACGCATACAGATTTGTTGCAGGCCCTCGTTTGGCGTCCTTGTAACCAACATGGCCGTCACTGGCACCGAGGCAGAACCAACTTTCATGAGAAAACACAATAGCTCTCCACCCCGCCCGCCAATGAGCTCTCGCTTGACTCTTCCGTGACACCACGGAGGTCGCAAATGGCTGTGATTTGGTGTCAGTGGAATGCACGCTACAGACCGTCTGACTCAGGGTTGTCCATTAAGAAACCGATTTGTGACAATATGTTGTGTCACTGTGGTGCAGGACGATGCGCCAGAGCCGTACGTCGAACGCTATGGTCATCCATCTCGGCTGTGCAACGTGGACGTATAGAGGCCGGTGTTCTTGCGACTATACAGTCACGTGGACACTGCTGACAACAGTCATGTAGAGTGGCACATTTCTGCAAAGTTTTTCTGCAGTTTCGTAGAAGGAATATCCCATTTCCGGTAGCCTAATTACACTACCTTCTTCAAATTTAGTGAGGTGTTGATAATGACGCCTTTGTCACATGAAAGGCACTCATGGCTAACATCAGCTCACTATTGCTCCATGGTGTATTTAAGGCGAACCTGATCTGCACCCTCAAAGTGACGCTACTAGCGCTACTCTTATGCAACTGGTGCCAAATTTCGTTTGACCTCATTTGTCAGATGTAAAAAAACACCTACCAACTTTCATTTATGGCGCACAACTCCTTCTTCAAGTGGCGATTTATGTGCCGTCAGTGTAATTGAACATCACCTTTATCGGAAGCACACGGTGACGTTACAGTAAACAACTACACTGGTAACTAAGGCAAACACGTCGCAGTGTCAATGCTTTCAGGTCAGATGTGCTTATATCATCAACCACGATTCCCCTCTGATTCACGATAAGCCGACCGAATCGTTCTCAATCGCAGGCGCAGTAATATTGTGGTCGACTAGTACGTGTTTACCTCGCTCGTGGAGCGGCCCCGTCTTGACAGAGTTGTGTACACAGCTTGCCGTCTCCCACATATATTTCCCCCAGGCGATCGGTTGAATGTTTGTGACCGTTGTTTCTAGATATTCTGTCGCTCTGCATATTACAGACGGTCGATATCCATCATAATATTGGTACAACTTGCTGAGGAGTTATTACAGTATTGTTTCTCTTGTCAGGAGTGTATTTTATACGTTAAGGCACTAAACGTTTAGCCGGCCAGGGTGGCCGAGCGGTTCTAGGCGCTCAGTCCGGAACCACGCGACTGCTGCGGTCGCAGGTTCGAATCCTGCCTCGGGCATGGATGTGTGTGATGTCCTTAGGTAAGTTAGGTTTAAGTAGTTCTAAGTTCTAGGGGACTGATGACCACAGATGTTAAGTCCCATAGTGCTCAGAGCCATTTGAACCATTTGAATTAAACGTTTTGCCAAATTTCTACTTATGTTGAACTACAGACAAACGGATGATGTACTAAGAACGAAACCACTCGAAACGCAATAAATGTGTAATATTAAATCTGCAGTGGTTTTCATTAATAACTGAAATATTATTGTCTTTAACGCATAACACCTTTAGCAGTTGGGGTGAGTTAGAAATCCTTGTCCAACAGCCAGGATTAATTTAGCTCTGTTTCCCTCAATCACCTCCACTAGATGACTTGTTGGTACCACAGCTAGTTTACCCATATTTTATACCTCAATATGAGCTTCTGTTCTGTCTTTAGCAATCTGTAATGACGTCTGTATAACGTTCTCAACAGGACACCTCCATCTTAGTATTGTGACAGTACTACTCTCAGTTACGGGAAACAAGACATAAAACGACAATCAGTGGTTCAGGTTAATTTCGTTTTTACACTGTTGTGTTACTCTTCGTAGGCTCACCTAGGGCACATTTTCTTTTATCTTGTAGGTCGTCTGGCTGGCTTGATGCCGCTCGACACAAAATTCTCTCCTGAGCCAACCTCTTCTCTTCGTATCAGCGTCCCACCTGCACCCGATGTCCTCAGTTTTTTTGTTGGGTGTACTCGAATCTCTGTCTTCCTCTAGTTTTTGTCCTTCTGTAGATCCCACTAATAGCATGGACTTTATTTTCTGACATCTTAACGCATGATTTACATTCCTGTACCTTCTTGTTTTCGGTGTTTTCGATATGCTCCTTTCCTCGTCGATTCTGCGGAGAACCCTCTCATACCTCATCAGTCCGCCCCACTTTCGACATTCTTCGGCAGCACCACATCTCAAACGCTTCGATTCACCACTGTCCATGATTCAATATC